>NC_039304.1:23526661-23791661 GCF_900246225.1 Astatotilapia calliptera | reverse complement strand
TGATTAAAACACTCAAAATTCGATGAAAGAGGTGTTCATCACTTTTATATGTTCAACTGCATAGTGTCGAGGATGTCATAAGGCCTCGAGGCAATCGGATGTAAAAGACAATATTTGTGAGTTTTTTCATTTGTAAATCAGTCAGATTTGACCCAAACACGACAGGAAGGTTAATGGGCCTTTAAAAACATGTGAAATCTTAGGAATGGTGACCCAATATTTTGGTTCATGTATATGTAGTGTATCTTGATATCAAACAGTATCGTGTGTCTTGCATGTATCATGTCTGAAACCTCTCAGAGAAAACACGAGACAGAAAAATAAATCATGATGGGGATGAAAGATAATTATTTGAATGCAGTACAAAAGCGGCACGCTGTCCACATATATTACCATTGTGGACTGAGTTTCCTTTTCCTTTAATTGGTTTTGCATTCCAGGGCTGTCTCATCAGCCTTAATAAAGTTGTTGTTTTTATTTTTATTTTGGGTCCCTTTTGGGTGCAATTTTAGGACATTGTCTTTTAGATCTTCACCTACATCATTTAAGTTACTCAATCAATCTTGGCACGTTCGGCTTTTAAGCGTTCTTATATTGACCAAATATTATGATCCCATCATGTTTCCTAGCAAACAATTATCAATGGCCTAAAGCACCCATTGTTTAGCACTGCATCTTTGTTATTTCAGAACAACAATATCCAATTTGTACCCACATCAATTTAATATAATAGTATATACTATAAATATCAAGTGCATCAGTTTGCCAATAACATGAAAAGACCAAAGAGTACTCTGTTATTACATCATGATTATTTTTTTTCTTTTATATTACTAGAGGCCATCCATCCATTCGCTTCCGCGTTTCAGGGTCGCAGGGGGTGCTGGAGCCTATCCCAGCTGACATAGAGCGAGAGGCAGGGTACACCCTGGACAGGTCACCAGTCTGTCACAGGGCTAACACAGAGGGATAGACAACCATTCACACTCACTCCTATGGGCAATTTGGATTTGGTTAATCCAAATTAGCTAATCAACCTATCCCCATAAACAGCATGTCTTTAGACGGTGGGGGGAAGCCCAAGTACCCGGAGAGAACCCACGCAGACACAGGGAGAACAGAACGCCCCCGGCTTGGTGGTGGAATTGAACTCAGGAACTTCTTGCTGTGTGGCAACAGTGCTAACCACCGTGCCACCGTGCTGCCTTACTAGACGCCATTTCCACCATAAATGCATTCAGAAAAAGGGTAAAGAGATACATAAAAATTCACCACAATGCAGCCACAAGTCCCATAAAAACAAACAAACAACAAAAAAAAGAAAAGAAATATTTGGTTTTGATTAATAACTAGCTCGATCAAACATTCAAAGCTACAATCTTGCTTCATTTAAAATGCTTTTTCTTTGTGTGTTTGGCTGTGTCACTTCCTCATTTTATGATAGATGATGAGATAAAAACCTGTATATAATATATGTGATTTCCCTTCAAAGTTTGTAGCTACAGGCTGATACTAATAAAGAAGAAGCGGTCATTCTGCATCCCCTCTGCCACACGCTTTCTGAAGTTTTATAACTTTGCTGTATCATCTGTATCATCGTGAAGATGTTTCCTGTGTGTGTGTTTGTTTGTGCTGTGATGATTCTGACCCATGCTGCTGGTGAGTATTGTGAGTACAGTTTTATTTGTAAATGGCGGCAAAAAGTTCATTAAGTGTCCTTTTTTCAGTTCTCCCCGAAGGAGGGAGTGGAACTAATCAAACAGGTCAGTAAGCATACTGCAACATTTTTCCAAAAATGTGCCCCTTAAGTTTTTGTCTAATTATATTATCATCTGCAGTTGCATAACATGATTTGAAATTTATTTCCTTTTTGTTTTCTATTCACATGTGGCCAAATGGCTTAATGATTTAACATCAAAACATGTTATTTCTAAGTCACTTTATTGGGTTAATAAGAAAGAAAGTTAAATAAATAATATTTAGATTATAAGATTTAGATTAGTGTCATAAATTAATGAGAAAAACAAACATAAGAAGGGCAAATTCATGAGAAAAATGAAAAAACTGTGTAAACTAAATAGTGTAAATTACTGCAGTTCACCTTTCAAGCTGAAAAGAAGTTTGAACACTTGTGATCGCAGACTACAAGATAAATAATTTAGTGTAGTGGCTTGGCTTTGAGATCAATGTGAATGGCACTTACCATTCTGGAACATTTAAATTTACAATGATGGACTACAAATAAAATAAAGGCAACTAATGTCTGTCTTAAATTGGCACAAGGAAATCATTCCCCTGCTACACACATTTTAGATCCTAGATTCTGATGACAATACATTTTTCACACATTTGTTTTTTCTTGTTAAGTTTTCATTGTTTCATGTAACTTGGTATTTGTTTTCTCGAGAAAAAAACAAAACAAAACATTAGCTTAATGTTATTTAATCAGCAGTGTTTTGTGAAATCTTATTTTTAATACACCTCAGCACTGTAATTATGTGCTCTGCCACTTTCTGGTTGAGTAAACACATGCAGCTGATTTGTTTGGGAGCAACTATAAGGGAAGAGATTTAATGAACTGGCTTCTTGCAAACGTGGCATCGTATTACTGTATCATACCTGACATCAGTGAGGTCTTTAGATTGAGCCATCCTTTTACAAATGTTCGTAAAGGCAGAGTGCAGCATTGCTGATAGAGATATGGACAAAAATCCAAACATACAGTTTGTATTTAAAAGATACTGAGCTGAGTTGAAAACAGTTCAGGTCATGGTTGTTTAGAGAAGTTGAAAAAAGAATGCAACTGGACTTCTTTAAGTTTGTGAAGACATTTCACCTCTCATCCAAGAGGCTTCTTCAGTTCGCCTAGACTTCTTCACAAACCTAAAGGGCTCTGCAGTTTTGTTCATTTTTTATACTCTCTCATACTCTCTTTTATTACTGTAATGGTCACTTTAAACCCACATTTGGGTGTGAATTAAAGCTACAGAGTGTAAATGTTGATCTCTCTCGGAAAAGTGTACAAAAGTGTACAAGTCATAATTTCCCCCAGCCAAAAGTCACCTGGTCAAGAGGTCCTCTGATTGTCCTGGTGGTTGGACTCTGTTGAATGGTCGCTGTTTCCTCTACGTTCCAAGACGCACGACATGGGCTAAAGCAGAGGTAGGTTTATTCCATTTGTATTGTCATCCAAAATGGATTAATCCATATCCTTTTACTGTAACTGAATCCAGATGTTGCTCCCTGCTTTCATCTCTATTGAAGAAAAACTGCTTGTTCATGGGGGCCAACCTTGCATCTGTGCACAGCAGCACAGAGTATCATGGGATTCAGCACCTGATAGTGACTGCCAGTCATGACTACCAAGAAACTTGGATTGGAGGAAGTGATGCACAGGAGGTACTTTGTTTAGCCTGTTTCTATTTATCTATGTCTGAATGAATCAGAAATAGATCCTTCCTGCTGTGCTAATAGAATATACGTAAAGCCGACAACGGGGAGAGTATTTACAATGAAACAAACAATGATAATAGATTAAATCAAAAATAGCATGAAAGACGCCTGAGCTGGAGGTAGGTAGAGAATGCAGAAACACTAGCGTTGCTAAAGCAGCTTTAATAGTGTATCTGTGAGCTTTAACAAATGAAGTAGATATGATCTGGGCTTGCATCAATGTTAGCTCATCTGCTGGGACAGTGGCTAAGCTTGACTATTTGGTCTATGCACGATTTCTCTCATCTAGAACAAGGCCTGGTTATGGACTGATGGAAAGCCTTTCGAGTATTCAAACTGGTGCCCAGGATAGCCCAATAATTTCTGGCGCAACCAGCACTGTCTGCAAATCAATCATAGCGGTAAACCAGAACACAACATTTCACATGATTAATAAATGTGTAAATTATTTTAAGTGATAACAAGTAAAAGTCAAAAGGATTGCCTCAGGTTTTGATTTGTGTTGTACTTTGCTGATTTTTGCTTTTGGATCTTACAGGTTCCAAGTGCTGGGATGATATAGCATGCAGCAAAAGTCGACCTTCTGTTTGTGTCAAGAAAATGTGAAATTTCTGTCAAAATACACACTGTTTGGTGTGCAGTGGCGGCTTTTGTTTTACATTCTTCATTTGGCTTTACAATTTCTGTTTCATCTTTTGTCTCTAGCATAAAAGTTTTGCAACAAAATAAAAAGTCTATGTCATGAATAGTGGCAATCCCAACCCTAGTTCTTAACCCTAGCCTAAACTGTGGAAAAGTAGTTTTTCCCTAAAAAGTATTGCTCATCTTTGCACATCTTTTATCTGTAAACTCTTCTTCCTATGCAATAATAAAACTCTCAAGCATGGCTGTGTGTTGTCTCACTTGTGTTTTAGTGTGTGTGTGTGTGTGTGTGTGTGTGTGTGTGTGTGTGTGTGTGTGTGTGTGTGTGTGTGTGTGTGTGTGTGTGCGTAAAGTCACTTGTGTCTACATATAAAATGAAAAACTCAAAATTTGGTTAGTTTTTTTTATATACATTGAAGTAAAACTATGTATCTGCCAGGGGAAACCTTGCATTTGTGCACAACATCAAAGAGTATCATAAGATTCAGAAGCTGATTATGACTGCTACACATTTATACAAAGCAACCTGGATTGGAGGAACTGATGCACATGAGGTGCGGTCAAAAATGTTTGAGTTAAATATAAAATTATTGCAGGACTGCAGTGGTCCTGCATTAACTGCAGTAACTTATATTTGGTGGTATGAATCGATCAGAGACATGCTTCCATGTGCATATTTGGAAAGTCACAGATGGGGGAAAAGGAAATCCATGCAGAACAGAACAGGCATTGGCGACATCGGTCATCTGATCTGCTGCTTGATTTTGTGGCCTGCCTGAAAAAAGCATTGCCCTATCCTAACTTCTAGAATAATGTTTGGGTTTTGAGTGAACATTTAATTTTTGCAAAATTAAATGTTTCAAGCAGCTGCTCCATGATTGTGCTTTCCGATACTCTTCGATACTAATATAATATTCAGTATATTGACCCATTAAGAAAGCACTTATACTACAGAGACAACCAGACTGACTAGCATTAACTGCTCTTAAGGACATTCTGATAAGCTATTCAAACTTCTAGATCTGCCCATTAATTTATTCACAGACAAACTCAGTTGCTCCATGTGCTGCATATGTCTGTGCAGCATTTCTTTATGTTGCTCCAACAACAGGGTTCTCTCTTTGACCTACTGGTATCAATCCTTCAAACAACAAACTGTCGTTGTAAAAGTGCTGTATCATCAATTCGCAGACAGTATTAGTAACATTTTGCAGAAGTAACACTCCTCAAAACTGAAGCTGACACTGTTTCATAAGAGTTGTTGTTTAATCTTTAACACATTTTTTTAATGCTGGCAGTGTGAACAAACATTCTATGCCTAATCATTACTGAACTCTGCCATTTAGATTTGATTTTTGATTTGATTTTATTGATTAATATTCAAATATCTCAGTGAAGACAGAACAATGATCTACCACAAAGCAAGAAAGCATGAGACAAGGCTAATCAAAAGGTATTGGCTGAAGCGTTTGCTTATTGCGCCAACCCTTTTAACAAAAGATCTTTTTGCATGCAGCTCCTGTACACAGGGCTCGAAGCAAATAATAAAACAAAGCAAAAACAAAACAAACAAACAAACAAACAAGAAAAAAAACTTTCCACCTTAGATAAGTAACTACATCAAAGCAAAAGAATCAAGAGGTTTTTTTTTGTTTTTTGGTTTTTTGCTCTTTTCATTCTTGATATATATATTTTTCTAATACTCTATTTTTAAACATATTTTTAAACAAGGAAAATGAACTACACCTTTTTAAATCACTGTCATAAGTATTCCACAGGTTAACTCCTCTAACAGAAACACATCTCTGCTTTATGTTTGTCCTTATCTTGTTTTTTTTTAAAGAAATCTGTTCCCCTTAAGTCATATTGACTCTCTCTGACTTTGAACAGCTTCTGAGTACTGGGGCAAAGCAAGTTATTTTGTGCTTTATACATTATCTGTGCCATTTTATATTCAACTAAATCATAAAATTTCAGGGTATTCAGATTAATAAACAAAATGTTAGTTGGTTCTATATAGTTTGATTGGTTTATAATTCTTATAGCTCTTTTTTGTAACTTGAAAATATGAAGAGTGTTCGTTTTATATGCATTACCCCATATCTCCAGACAGTGTCTCACTGAACTCTGTCACACACACTCACACACACACACTCTCTGACTCACTCACTGGCCTGCACCAGTTACCAGTCACTTTGTGGAGCATTGGACTGCCATTACCTCATAAGACTTTGTGTTACACTATCTCATACCGTACATTACCAAATCTCCATTTGCACTATTTGCCTATTTGCACTACTCTGCCTGGTTTGCACTCAATGTCATTTACCCTTATATTGTATATTGTATAGCTTTCTTGTTATATGTAAAATTGTATTATATTATTTAATTTTTTTTTTACTTTAAAATATTTTACTTGCATTTTAAATCACTCTTATATTTAAATGTTCATTTTCTATTTTATCTAGGGATTGAGAGTAACGAAGTTTCTATTCTCTGTATCAGACCAGGAGTGACATGTTTAGCCGCATGTTCTCCTTAAATTGCTGGCTGTCTGAGTGGTGTCCCAGAAATGATGTGGGCTTCATAGATAATTGGCAAACCTTCTGGAGGAAACCTGGTCTTGTTAGGAGAGACGGCATCCATCCCACTTTGGATGGAGCAGCTCTCATTTCTAGAAATATGGACAAATTTATTAAACCCCCCAAAATATGACTATTCAGAGTTGGGACCAGGAAGCAGAGTTGCAGTCTTACACACCTCTCTGCAGCTTCTCTCCTCCTGCTACCCCCCCAAAAACCCATCTCCATAGAGACTGTGTCAGCTCCCAAACAGACAAAAACCAAACTAAAAACCATCAACAAACAACTTAAACATAAACAATTACAAAGAAAGAACAATACAGTATCCACATCTGAACCAAAGAGTAAAACAGTGAAATGTGGATTATTAAATATTAGGTCTCTCTCCTCCAAGTCTCTGTTAGTACATGACTTAATAACTGATCAACAAATTGATTTACTCTGCCTTACAGAAACCTGGTTGCAGCAGGATGATTATGTTAGTTTAAATGAATCAACACCCCCGAGTCATTCTAACTACCAGAAATCTCGAAGCACAGGCCGGGGGGCAGCAATTTTTCACACCAGCCTATTAATTAATGAAAGACCAAGACAGACTTTTAATTCATTTGAAAGCCTGATGCTTAGCCTCGTCCACCCCAGCTGTAAAACTCAGAAACCAGTCTTACTTGTTATCATCTATCATCCACCTGGGCCTTACACAGAGTTTCTGTCTGATTTCTCAGACTTTTTATCTGATTTAGTTCTGAGCTCAGATAAAATAATTATTGTGGGTGATTTTAACATCCATGTAGATGCTAAAAATGACAGCCTCAACATGGCATTTAATCTGTTATTAGACTCAATTGGTTTCTCTCAAAATGTAAAAGAACCCACCCACCACTTTAATCACACTCTAGATCTTGTTTTAACATATCGCATCAAAACTGAACATTTAACAGTGTTTCCTGAAAACCCTCTCCTGTCTGATCATTTCCTGATAACATTTACATTTACAATTATTGATTACACAGCGGTGAAGAGTAGACTTTATCAAAGTAGATGTCTTTCTGAAAGCGCTGTAACTAAGTTTAAGAATATAATCCACCCACTGTTATCATCTTCAATGCCCTGTACCAACATAGAGCAGAGCAGCTATCTGAACGCTACCCCAACAGAAGTCGATTATCTTGTTAATAATTTCACCTCCTCACTACGTACGACTCTGGATACTGTAGCTCCAGTGAAAACTAAGGTCTCTAATCAGAAGTACCTGACTCCGTGGTATAATTCTCAAACACGTACCCTAAAGCAGATGACTCGTAATCTGGAGAGGAAATGGCGTGTCACAAATTTAGAGGATCATCATTTAGCCTGGAGAAATAGTTTGCTGCTTTATAAGAAAGCCCTCCGCAAAGCCAGAACATCTTACTATTCATCACTGATTGAAGTAAATAAGAACAACCCCAGGTTTCTCTTCAGCACTGTAGCCAGGCTGACAAAAAGTCAGAGCTCTTTTGAGCCAACAATCCCTTTAACGTTAACTAGTAATGACTTCATGAACTTCTTCACAAATAAAATTTTTATCATTAGAGAAAAAATTACCAGTAATCATCCCACAGATGTAATATTATCTACAGCTACTCTTAGTACCATTGATGTTAAGTTAGACTCTTTTTCTCCAATTGATCTTTCTGAGTTAACTTCAATAATTACTTCCTCCAAACCATCAACGTGTCTTTTAGACCCCATTCCTACAAAACTGCTCAAAGAAGTCCTGCCATTAATTAATTCTTCGATCTTAAATATGATCAACCTATCTCTAATGATCGGCTATGTACCACAGGCCTTCAAGCTAGCTGTAGTTAAACCTTTACTCAAAAAGCCATCTCTAGACCCAGCAGTCTTAGCTAATTATAGGCCAATCTCCAACCTTCCTTTCATATCAAAAATCCTTGAAAGAGTAGTTGTCAAACAGCTAACAGATCATCTGCAGAGGAATGGTTTATTTGAAGAGTTTCAGTCAGGTTTCAGAGCTCATCACAGCACAGAAACAGCTTTAGTGAAGGTTACAAATGATCTTCTTATGGCCTCTGACAGTGGACTCATCTCTGTGCTTGTCCTGCTAGACCTCAGTGCAGCATTCGATACTGTCGACCATAATATCCTATTAGAGCGATTAGAACATGCTGTAGGTATTACAGGTACTGCACTGCAGTGGTTTGTATCATATCTATCTAATAGACTCCAGTTTGTGCATGTAAATGGAGAGTCCTCTTCACACACTGAGGTTAATTATGGAGTTCCACAGGGTTCAGTGCTAGGACCAATTCTGTTTACATTATACATGCTTCCCTTAGGCAGTATCATTAGAAGACATAGCATACATTTTCACTGCTATGCAGATGACACCCAGCTCTATCTGTCCATGAAGCCAGATAACACACACCAATTAGTTAAACTGCAGGAATGTCTTAAAGACATAAAGACCTGGATGGCCGCTAACTTTCTGCTTCTTAATTCAGATAAAACTGAGGTTATTGTACTCGGCCCTGAAAAGCTTAGAAATATGGTATCTAAGCAGATTCTTACTCTGGATGGCATTACCTTGGCCTCCAGTAACGCTGTGAGGAACCTTGGAGTCATTTTTGACCAGGACATGTCCTTCAATGCACATATTAAACAAATATGTAAGACTGCGTTCTTCCATTTGTGCAACATCTCTAAAATTAGAAATATCCTGTCTCAGAGTGACGCTGAAAAACTAGTTCATGCATTTATTACTTCCAGGCTGGACTACTGTAATTCATTATTATCAGGATGTCCAAAAAACTCACTGAAAAGCCTTCAGCTAATCCAAAACGCTGCAGCAAGAGTACTGACAGGGACTAGAAAGAGAGAGCATATTTCTCCTGTTTTGGCTTCCCTTCATTGGCTTCCTGTTAAATCCAGAATTGAATTCAAAATCCTGCTCCTCACATACAAGGTCTTAAATAATCAGGCCCCATCTTATCTCAATGACCTTGTAGTACCATATCACCCTATTAGAGCACTTCGCTCTTGCTCTGCAGGCCTACTTGTTGTTCCTAGAGTATTTAAAAGTAGAATGGGAGGGAGAGCCTTCAGTTTTCAGGCCCCTCTTCTGTGGAACCAGCTTCCAGTTTGGATTCGGGAGACAGACACTATCTCTACTTTTAAGATTAGGCTTAAAACTTTCCTTTTTGCTAAAGCATATAGTTAGGGCTGGACCAGGTGACCCTGAATCCTCCCTTAGTTATGCTGCAATAGACATAGGCTGCCGGGGGATTCCCATGATGCATTGAGTTTTTCCTTTCCAGTCACCTTTCTCACTCACTATGTATTAACAGACCTCTCTGCATTAAATCATATCTGTTATTAACCTCTGTCTCTCTTCCACAGCATGTCTTTTATCCTGTCTTCCTTCTCTCACCCCAACCGGTCGCAGCAGATGGCCGCCCCTCCCTGAGCCTGGTTCTGCCGGAGGTTTCTTCCTGTTAAAAGGGAGTTTTTCCTTCCCACTGTTGCCAAAGTGCTTGCTCATAGGGGGTCATATGATTGTTGGGTTTTTTTCTCTGTATCTGTGAAGCGCCTTGAGGCGACTTATGTTGTGATTTGGCGCTATATAAATAAAATTGAATTGAATTGAATTGAATTGTATGTCCTGTACATGTGGCAGAATTGACAATAAAGTTGACTTTGACTTTGACTTTGACTTTGAAATCATATATGGAAGCAACAGAGAACAATAAAGTGTGTATAATGATTTTTTGTTCAGGACATGCTTTGTTTTATAGAGAATAGCAATGGTTTTTGACATTTTTGTTTTCACATGGTTTATATGAGACTTCCAACTCAGCTTATCATCAGTTATCACTCCAAGAAATTTATTTTTGTACTCTTTCAATTTCAATTCCATTAACCCTGATTTTAGATACATTTTTCATTTGTCTAGTGCCAAAAATAATCAATTTTGTTTTCTTTATATTTAATGATAACTTATTTACATCAAACCAGTTTTTTAATATATTTAACTCCTTTTCCGCTGTAGTCAGAAGCTGTTCTAGGTTTTTACCTGAGCAGTACAGAGTGGTATCGTCAGCAAACAATACACATTTTAACAGTCTGGAAATGCTACATATGTCATTTATATATAATATAAATAATTTAGGGCCCAGCACAGAGCCCTGAGGAACACCACAAGTTACCTTCAACTGCTTAGATTTTACATTATTGAATTCGACATATTGATATCAGTCACCCAGGTAACTTTTCATCCACTTGTATGCTATCCCTCTTATGCCATATCTCTCTAGTTTATTCATTAATATAGAATGATCAATTGTATCAAACGCCTTTTTAAGTCTATAAAAACACCAGCAGTATATTCCTTATTATCTATTGCATTAGATATCCCTTCTACAAGTTCCATCACTGCCATCGAAGTGGACCTTATCACTCTAAAGCCATATTGGTTATCACTTAGGAGATTATGCTTCTCAATATATTTATCAAGTCTATTAACAAATAACTTTTCTAAAATTTTTGAGAACTGTGGGAGTAGTGATATTGGCCTATAATTGGTAAACTGACATCTCTCTCTGTTTTTATGGATTGGAATAACTTTTGCTATTTTCATTTGTGAGGGAAACACACCAGTTTGAAAGGACAGATTACAAATGTATGTTAAAGGTTGCACTATATATTCTATAATACTTTTAACTAATATCATGTCAATACCAAAACAGTCAGTGGACTTTTTATTTTTAAATGTCTTCACAATGTTAATTATTTCTCTATGAGTTACAGCACCAATAAACATGGAGGACACATTCTGAGTAATATGTTTATTTAGGTCATTATTATTTCTTGACTCTGGAATTTCTTTTGCTAAATTAAAGCCAACATTTACAAAGAAATCATTAAATTCATTTGCCTTTGTCTTTAGTTTTATCAAGCACAATATCTTTATCTTTTTTGAAATAGTCTGGATAATTCTTATTTTTTGAGCCCTTTTTGATTATACTATTTAATATCCTCCATGTTTCTTGTGTGTTACTACTTTGCTCCAATAATTTCTGGTAATATTCTTTCTTACTTGTTCTTATAATATTTACTAATCTATTTTTATGTAACTTGTACTTTATTTCAGCATCTTTTGTCCTCTGTTTTATGAATCTCTTATATAGATTATTTTTCTTTTTACATGCATCTTCTATCCCCTTTGTGATCCATGGCTTATTTGATCTGTGATGCTTTCTAGTGATTTTCATTAAAGGACAATGTTTTTCATATAGTGAAATTACAGTTAATAAGAATGCATCATATGCACTATTTAATCTTCATTTGCAAAAACCTCATTCCAATTGTTTTCCTTTAAGTCCACCTGGAGGGCAGCAATGGCTCTTGTTCTTCTATGTCGTATCATATCAAATGTTTGATTCTTTTGTTTAGTTTTAATCCCAAAATAATTTTGAAAAATTGCAAACAGGAAGATGATCGCTTATATCAGTTATAAGAAGTCCACCTACTATTTCATGGTCAATTTTATTTCTGAATATATTATCTATCAATGTAGCTGTATCAATTGTTATTCTACTTGGTTTTATAATTACAGGGAAAAGGGAGTTACTATACATTGTATTTATGAAATCTGTTGTTTTCTGATGTCCATTTGGGTTTAGCAAATCTATATTAAAATCACCACAAATCATTTGCACTTTTTTATCATTTAGGTTGCTAAACATAGCAGCAAGTTTTTCATTGAATATCTCAAGGCATGAACCTGGTGTCCTATAGATGCAACTTATAATTATATTGTTAGCTTTTTCAACATGGATTTCAAAAGTAACACATTCCAATACGTTATCTATGGTGCTTGACATACATTCAATCAGACTACATTTCAAAACTTTATCTACAAATAAAGCAACACCGCCTCCTTTTTTATTCACCCTGTTCATTGTAAATAATTCGTATCCTCCCAGTCCCATTTCACTAACTTTCTCATTATTGAGCCATGTTTCTGATATTGCAATTATATTTAACTTTTTTAACTTACTTAAACATTCTGTAATTTTAGAAAAAATTTTATACAGGCTTCTACTATTGAAAGTATGACCGACAATGCATTTGCCATTTTAATATTCATATTGAATTGGTAATCTGTATAGTACTCACAAGTATTATTGGTGTTATTGTAGAAGTGGTTATCTGGGTCAATGTTACTTTCAGGGTCATGCGTGTTGTGCTCTGCATAGTTAAACGTTTTGAAGTTCGTTTTCTCAGTGTGTGTGGCAAAATAACCACCTTGACAGTCCTTTTCATAATCAAATTCTTCCTCTTCAATATCTCTGAATGGAAACCTATAATCTGTGTCCAAACTTGTCATTTATGTGTTTTTTGGTTTTGTTGTTGTTTTTTCCATTGTTTTTGAGCCGTAAGGCCAGAAACACTTTCCATACCCATTGTTCATTATCCAATCGTTACTTTTCCAATAGATTCCATAGCAGATTCCTGATTATTTATATTGCTCTAAGTCTTTGAGTTCTCTTATCATCACAACTTTCGCTTCTTTGGGATTGCCATTTAGTCTTATCATTTCTTTGCAGTTCCTCGTCCATGTCGCTTGTATCTTATTTTGTTTTCTCAGGCTGCGTGCCTGTCTTGCAATTTCAGCAGTCTTTTTCGTTAAATGTTCATTTAAATACACACCAGTCCCTTTTAGCTTCTTACCCTGTTTCAGTAACTCAATCTTTGTTTTGCGACTCACAAACCGAAGAATAATTGATGGCTTTGTTTTACTGTCTTTTCTGGGGAGCGTGTGGCATGCTGCAATATGATGGCTCTGAATACTTACATTCTTCGTTTGAAGGAATTTTATCACTTGCTGTTCAAGTGTTTGCAGCTCCTCTACCGGGGCATCTTCACCGTCTTTACCTCCGCCAGCTGTTACTCTGGCGTAGGTTCGGTGTTGCGTCTCCAGTCCACTTATGACTAAATCATCCATTCTTGTGTATTGTTCAAGGTCCTCGATTCGCTGTTCCAAGTCGTCTATTTTCTTGTCCTTGTCCTTTATGAGGTTTTTTAGTTGTTTTATTTCATCCATTAGGTCATGTAGCATACCTTGCTGTTCATTTAGTGACAAAATGGCTCGGAAAACAGCAGTAGTTCTGCTCTATCAGACGAAATAATGTGCAAAAACATTCTTTGAAAGATAAATATTTAAGCAGTTTTGTTAAGCATAAAGCATGATGGCAGCTATTTTGAATCCATACCGCAAAAACATTTTTTAAAAAAAATTACATTTCAAAATCCCTTAAAAAGAAAGAACTGAAAACAACACTAGGGTCTTGATACAATGTAAAAGCAGACAAATTTAAAAATTACTCAAGATCGGGTTAGGGAAAATGGGGACGTTTTCTTCTGAAAGAAGAGTCACTGAACTGTTTCTATAGCAGGGATTGACAATTGGCTTCCTGAATTACCTTTGTCCATTATTGTTTAGTAAATAGTACAAGGGACTGTGGTAATTGGAGGGTGCAGACTAACACTAATACTAAACACACTTTGCATGCACATGTTAGTAAAAGACGGACATTGTTCTGGAAGCCTTGTGGTTTACTACCTAGTTGTTGCTTCCGTGTTTTTTTTAGAGAAGAGGATTTGTAATGGCAACTCTTCCAAACAAGCCATACTTGTTCAGTCTTTTTATAGGTGTTCTTTCATGTGCTTCACCATTTTATATGTTAAACTAGGCTTGTAGATGTAGCTTTTGGGTTTTTGCTGCTTCTCTGAGCATTGCACTATCTGTGCCGATGCCATGTATAGAGAACTCAGAGTAGCATAATCAGGTGTGGGAACTTGGAGTGGTGACCAGTGACACAGACAGAGAAGGAAAGAGAGAGCAGAGTGAGAAAGAGAGCAAAGGAAGTGAAGACCTCTTGGCAGGTCAGGCTTACCTATCCTATCACCAAAAAAAGAAAGAAAGAAATCAATAAAAAAAATTCAAGTGGCTTAACATCCTGACTAAAATGAAGAGAGGATGTATTTCCACCCCTATGGTTATCAGGATTGCTGTGAAAAATTATTTGCAATATGTGAAAAGTTGCTAATCTGGCTCTTGTAGGCAGAAAAAAGCACCGCACTGCCCTCTGTGTGTGAAAGAACAGTCTATTTGATAGTCTGAAAGAAGGTGGAGCTTAACCAGCTGAGTCAAACCCCAGTTCAGAGGAGATGGCCTTCATCCAATGCTCTGCTGCGACATACAGCTTACATATACAAGACACAGAACACAAACAACAGCACCACCCTCATGTGGTGAGAAACTAAAATGATATTCACATGCTTAATAAAAAGTATGACCTAGTAACAATAACAAACTGGTTACGGGGGCTCCCCATTTGTGTTGCTCATAGAAGTGAAGATGGTCTCCAGGGCTGATCTTTCTTTTCAAGGTGTAAACTGTGGTATAAAAAAGATGATAATTTTTTTTCTCAATCACCTTTTTGTGTGAACTTACAAATCTTTACAAATACAAATATATTTGCAATTTTTGCAGTTAGTGGTAAAATAATTCAATCCAAGCTGTAACTTGTTTAGTGCCTCCCAATAACCAAGCTATGTTATCCTATGTTGATGATCCCTGTCCCTATTGTAATGATTGTTGGTACATATAACTAACAGAACCACTTAATAAAAAACTTTATGGTGATCAGGTGAGTCTGTGGTAATTTTTGAATTCTGTTGATTTAAAGCACAACGTAAGTCATCTCAGGGCAATTAGCTGGATAAAGACCTTAGTACTTTGACAGTGATTGGGCCCATCTGTCTCCATTAGATGGTGTCTGCTGAGTGGAGAAAGCTGTGAGGTATGCTCAGAAATAAACACTAACCAGGTTGCTCAGGAAGTACCCTTGATTATGATGATACCTTTCAGTTCGGTCTTGGGAAAATCTGTACACAACATGTGACTAATACAAATGTGACAAATGTAACACAAAGAAATAATGGTGGCTTAACTTTCTCACTAAAATGAAGAAAAAAAGTTTTCCACACCTACAGTTATCCAGACTGCTGCACAAAAATATTGCATTATGTATAAAGGTTCTAATCTGGCTCTTGTAGGCACAACAACACTTGTTAGCACAGCACCGCTCTCTCTGTGTGACAGCACACACTGTTTGATTTTCTGTAAGAAGGTGGAGCTCAGCCAGTCAATTCCCAGTTGAGAGGAGGTGCCTTCAGTCTTCATCCAATGGCCTGCTGCAACCTAGAGCTTACATAACAGAAAACACAAAACAGGAGAAACAGCACCACCCTCATGCAGGAAGGAACTAAAATGATATTCACACACTGAGGACAAGTTATGATCTACGTAGCTGCAGTGTGGTTACAAATAATGTGATGTTCACATTTAATACAACAGTAACAAATTCAGATATTTCAATAGGGAACAGCCAACATTTCAAAAACATTTCAGTTGACTTGAGAGACTGAACGCTAACACAAAAGTATATCGGCACCCAGTGTAACTTTTTTCTACCATTCATTATTTGTGAGAGCATTATTAATACCTATTATTGCAATATCAAAAAATAAAATTCTTGAATATACTAAAGAAAAAAACCCAATTGTGTAAGACAACATGGAAAACCCCTGGTAGGATAAAGATTATAACTTGGCTCTCAGTTGGCTTCTTGTAGGAACTTACACATTTTTATTGTATATAATGTTAACTATTTTCTTCCTGCTATATGATGGTTGATTGATCATCCACAGTGTTGAATTACACTGAATAAACTTCAGCTTGTACTGTAATTATGAGCAGTTTAACCCCAATACATAATCATGCAGAAAAGATTGCTCTGGCTGCTAAACTCATAAGAACCTTGAGAAAACTAATGTTGTAAACTGGAGCTATATAAATAAAACTCAACTGATCTTAATATCAAATAGAATTATAGTAACCTTTTGATGACTCAGTAGCCAGAGGTGGGTAGTAAGGAGTTACATTTACTCCATTACATTTACTTGAGTAAGTTTTTGAAAAAAATTTACTTTTAAAGTATCTTTTTTGCACGATACTTTTTACTTTTACTTGAGTACATTTGTGAAGAAGAAACGGTACTTTTACTCTGCTACATTTGCAAAATTCGACTCGTTACTTTTTAAAAAATAATTAGTTAAATAATTAGATAACATGCCCCCAGTGGAGTTTCCGGTAACTTTTTTACCAATCAGATGTGGCCATGCAGTCACATGACCAGTTTGAAACTGTGGCGGGCAGAGCGGCTCAAGCGTTTCACAATAGCGGACACATGGAAAGAAGAAATACATGAAAACATGGCAGAGCCAGCCGTCTACGCTAGAGCTGAAGAGGATGAGCACCCCTGTCCTCATATACAAAGAATGTTTCGCTTAAAAGCAGTACAAAAGAACAGCTATGTCTTTAGTGTCGGTGTCTTCAGTGAGAGCCAAAACAAACAAACTTTTCAGCATGAAAAGACTCAACTCGTGTAACCTGACAAAATGGTAAGATTTCTTTAAATATCTTTTTAGCTGTGGTTAGCTGGATGTCAGTCTTATGTTACAGCATAGTGAGACAAGTTTGTGGGTGTTTTGTGCAGCTTCAGCTGTCTTTTTGACTGCTCGCTGGTTAGCTAGCGTGAGCTAGAAGCTCACAGCTAGCCTGGTTAATGACGCTGGACTTCCACGCACATATAAACAGCTCGTCTCTACTGCTTTAACAGAAACAGAAGGCAGGGTTTATTATGTGAAACAGCAGCTTGTTTACTTTAAACAGTCTGCATTAAGCTGGGCAAACACTGCGATATTTTTCAGTCGCGTTATTCTGCTCCTGCTCAAACTGTACAATTAAATCGGGTTAGAAGTTCAGGGTCTCACACAATACGGCCTGATGCTCTGATGCGACCTGAGTGCTCAAACTGTGCGTCCATACCATGAAGCTTATCATACAAAATCTGTTTCTCGCCCTCCACCTCTCTGTCTTTCACTCACACACAATCAACTTTGCAAAATTACTAATGAAAAACATTGAGCAGGCAGCTGCAATTGAGCAGCAGTGTCCATCCAACTCTTTTCATGGTTGTTGTAGTCGTGATAATTTTGTGAGGCCACATTGAAAAGCCTTGGATATGGAAGCGTAGAGCTGCCACCCAGGCAAAAGAAAAATAGAGCTATATCACGTTAAAATGTGAAAAGTATATTAATAGAACAATAAATATTTCACATTATTACGTGACATAGCTCTATTTTTCTTTTGCCTGGGTGGCAGCTCTACGCTCCCTTACTCGGATGAGCTTGTCAGTTGTGCCTCCAGGGGCGAAAGGATTTCAAACAGGTTTGATTTTCTTGCAACCATACGACTGATGTTTGGGAGCTGGTCATGAGGTGTTAATCGCTTTTTGTTACTCCATGTATACTACACAAGGCACGACACACAATTAAGAAACGATCCCGAAAACGGTTGCGCGACCGAAAATCGGCTCAAAATGGGCCAAAAATTGCACAGTGTATGCCCAGCTCTTGGAGGCTAGCTTCATCTAACTCCCTGCCCTGTGGTTGGAAGGGGTGTGTTTCATCTTTTTGCAGCCACACAGACTGAGGTGTTTGCCTTCTCAGGACAGCCATGGATAGATTAGAGGCTACATCCCAGCTCCAGTCACGGCTTCCATCATTGTCTTTCTCGTCTTTTCCCAGACTAACCGCCAAATAGTGCAAGGAGGATCTATTGGCTAGCACTAGGGATGGGTATCGTTTAGGTTTTATCCAACACCGGTGCCAAACCGGCACTTTTTTGAAACGGTGCCGGTGCTTAAACGGTGCTCGAACCGGTGCTTAAAGAATGAAGAACACAAACTTTGTCCAAAAGCCTCTCATGTTCAGCTGTTTTGTTGTAAAAAGATAACAATGTTAACCTTTTCTGCAGCTATAGGGCATTTATGGTATCACTCTTTTCTGGAAGCATTGCTTAAACTAGACCTTCCCAAAGTGTGGGGCCCGCCCCCTAGTGGGGGGCTCAGAGCCATTGCAGGGGGGGCGCGGTATGTAAAGGGGGGGGGGGGGGGGGACAAAACGCTTGGACACTGCTAGCACGGGGCGCCCACAGAAACGCAAAGCAGGAGATGAAGCATAGCTGAATATGTTTCCAAACCAACTTCATTCTAAGCCAAAGACTAGAAAATATGATGAAACATATCTTCCCTTTGGGTTCACCTGCACAAGTGCCAAGGTAGGTCTCCCCTGCATAGTTGGTCTTTCCTGCGTCGGGAGCAGCGCTGGGCTCTCCAAATCACAGACAAACAGTATCCTACAGTTGTTTATGTTTTTAAACCCATTTTGCACAGAGAGGCATTTTTTGAAAAATGCATTGATAGCAATGTTGAATATTATTACACATGAAAAAAACAACTACAGTAAAATAATCACACCGTGACGCCTCTGCCTTTCTAAATAGAGGGACAGTAGCTGCGTGTGTATATGTAAGCGTGTAAAACCTGCAGATAGTCAGATTAACAATATTTTGTCTCTATCTGCCATTCTGCAATTCATCTCATGTAAACAATAACGTGGCACACAGCGAGATGTGAAAAAAAGCACATACCTTTGACGTTGCGTGACAAACTCTGTATTCCTCAACCACACGTAAACGCAAAAAAGGAGTTTTAAAAAGTTTTAAAAAACAGCTGCGTTTTCAAAAATACCCGTGTAGGTGCGAACGTAGCATAAAATAGTTTGTAGTTTATTTTATTACTACCTGTAATTTATTGCAGATTACTTGTATTTGCTTAATTGTTTACTAAATGTTTGAGGTGTGAAATAAACTGCAATGGAGCAAAATATGGGTGTGTGTGGTTGGAGGATGTGTTTGTGTGTGTGCGTGCGCGCGTGAAAAGAGGGGGGGGAGGCAACATTTTTCTTGTAAAACAAAAGGGGGCCTAGAAAAAAAAGTTTGGGAACCACTGGCTTAAACAATGGAAAAACACAAACTTTGTCCAAAAACCTCTCATGTTTAGCTGTTTCCCTCTTTTTCTTTGGTCATTTTAGCCTTTTTGACCAGGGTGAAGGGAGTATCTGCCATCAAACAAGAAGACAGCCGCATGTAACTACGACGGTGTTTGCTAGTTTACCTTGCATGCATTAATTTAATAACGTGGTTAGCCTACTCAACGTAAATTACACACGAACAACATTAAGGTGATACTGTGCAAAGGAGGTAACACCTCAAATCCGATGAAACCCCTGGCGACGCATAGCGTTTTTTTAAAAGCCAAGAAATGTGCCGTATTTGATAGCTTGCTGCAAGACCTCACACCGTGCACATCTACTGCAGGTGTGGTAAGTCTCCATTAGCAAGTTAGTGCGGATCGCCCCGTGTGTGGGGCTGGACGGTTCTTATCATTTTGCAGAAAAAAAGAGACCGCTAAAAATAAATACATAAGAGGTTTTTGAACAAAGTGTGTGTTCTCCATTCTTTAAGCACCGGTTCGAGCACCGTTTAAGCACCGGCACCGTTTCAAAAGTACAGATTTGGCACCGGTATCAGATAAAACCTAATCGATACCCATACGATACGCTTGGGAGTGAAAAAATGAAGACGAAAAAACACCCCCTCCCTATTGGTGTTAAAGTTTACCATGTCAGCCAATCAAAAAAAATGATATGGTAACATGTGGCACTTGGTTGTTTAGGGAGAAGGGGAAGTTTTAGGAGTGACACCCACGATGGAAAGCGGGCAAGTGAAAGAAAGAGAGAAAGCGAGTTTTCATATGTGAGACATTAGTGACGTTTAGCGTGTTTGGAGGCTGTAGTTAATGTTGTGTAGTTATTGTTTTGTATTGTGTGTCAGTTATACTGCTGAATGTCACATTTGCTCCAAAAAAAAAAAAAACCCCGTCAAAGGCAGATTCCAGTGTAAACGTTGTTCCCACATGCAAAACTGGACTGATACACCTCCTTCTGCCAGACCTGCAGGGTTTAGGCCTGTGGTGTCTTATACTGAACACAAACTATATTTTTGGACTATCACAAATAATTTGTGTGCCTTCTAATTTGATGCAGAACACCTGATTGTTCTGTAAATAGATTTGAATGGTTATATAAAAAACGCCTGAGGCCTTGGCTGCATTTTTAGGTAAATAGTACCATATAACTTTGTTGTTTGCAAAACATGTGCATGGTTTTTAGAAATGTACAATTTTTATTTGCGTTTCAAGTTATGAAAGTGATTCGTTAAACATGTTTGTGGGTTTTACAGTAAAAAATGTAACTTTTTTCTACTCGGATTTTGAATTTCTTGTCTGAATTTAGATCAATTGTGCTAATATAATATGCCAAAATGAAAAATGACTCAAATTTCAGATATTTTGAGGTTGTGCTGAAAAAATGATACCAAACAAGGCAAGATAAACAGTTTTTAAAGGTGAAATATGGAGGCAAAATCAAAAGTAGTCAAAAATGGCCAATTATACCCTGGACCCCAGAGGGTTAACCTCCTAAGCCCCAAAGGGGATTCTGAGCTTCCTGCTTGAAAACGCAATTCCCACATTTAATTGATTATTTCTCTGCAATTACAAACTCTTTCCTTACAATCTTGGTATCAAAATAAAGCTAACACTTGTGAAATTTCATCAGAGGTGTAAATATTTAAGGAGATATTATCTGTGTCAAAGTAGAATAGAATAGAATAGAATAGAATAGAATAGAATAGAATAGAATAGAATAATCCTTTAATTGTCCCACAAGGGGAAATTTGGGTGTAACAGCAGCAAGAAAGACACATATACAAACAAACAGTACACAAGACACAGAACAGAAACATACACAATTTTTAGATATGTACATGAAGGACAATGGTTACCAAAAACTGAGTACCATACTGTTATTAAATAAAATAAAATTAAATACAGATAAGAGGCAACCCTGGTTATAGTGTGAATCGGTTGAAAAAATAGTGCAAGTTACAGCGCTGATGTAAACATCTATGATTGTTGGGAGCAGTTCTGATCGTACAGTCTGACAGCTGCAGGGAGGAAGGACCTGCGGAAATGCTCCTTCGTGCCGATAAACTGATGCTCCAACATACAACACTGTAAAAAATGACAGATGCCACCACAGAGTCATAGAAGGTCTTTAAAAGCGCTCCCTGTACTCCAAATGACCTCAGCCGCCTCAGCAGGTAGAGTCTGCTCTGACCCTTCCTGTAAAGAGCATCAGTGTTGTGGCTCCAGTCTAGCTTATTATTCAGGTGAACACCCAGGTACCTATAAGAGTCCACTATCTCAATGTCCACTCCCTGGATGTTCACCGGTGTCAGTGTGGTGGGTCTGCGTCTCCAGAAATCAACCACCAACTGGTTGATCAGCAGGTGGTTCTGCTGATCACTTCCGACCTCTGGCCACACCACGCACGCTCTGTCTCCTAGTGGGGACACGTTTTAATTAGAAATGGCACGATACCACTTTTTTATGTCCGATACCGATATCATAAATTTGGATATCGGCCGATACCGATATGAATCCGATATAGTGTTTTTTAATCAATAAAACTGTTTTTTTTAATATCTTGCTGCTTTTTGTATAAGTTCATACTCAAGTTAAAAAAAAACTAAAAAACACTGAAGCTATTCTGTTATACCTGTATGCAAAAAATACACTGCACCCAAAATATTTCATAGTTCAGCAATACTGATCAATCTAATAAACTTAAACCTGCACCATCCTGCCTATTCTGGTATTTTAAAGAGTAAGCAACCTAACTAATAGGATTCTAAAACTCCCAGCAAAAAATAAATAAATAAATAAATAAATAGGGAACCACCCTCCACCTCATGATGCTTAATTGACGTAATCAACTTTAATTTGATGCAGTGTGAAAAAAATGCACAGAAATCAATTATTTTTCAAGAATAATTAAATAGATTCAACATCTTTCTTCAACAGAACTGCAGACTGCACAGATGATATCTTCCCAAAGGAAATAGTACTATAGCTTACTAGGATATATTAGACTTAACAGTTACTATATACAGTAATGGACTTCTATACATTTTACATCAGATTAAAACTTTGGGTGTAAGATTCAGATAATTATTTATTAAAAGCTAGACATTTTAAATGAGAATAAGAAAGAAAAGTATGTCTTTCTGCCCCCATTTCCCCGTTCATACCCTATCGGCCCCCCTGGCTAAACTTTGCTAGCTCCGCCCCTGCACAGTTACCAGCCGTCAGCTACGTAGAAAAAGATCCTGGTGTAGAAAGTAATATTAAATCAATTCTAACAACAGATTATCAAGCTTAAATGTGCTGCTGTTGTTCAGCCGCTGGTTTCCTCTTTCTGGTGCAAAGTGGGCCAAAAGCAAAGAAGAGAGATGGACTCGCGACAGAAAAGCCGATCAGCTGATCATTGATCAGTTTCATGATTGAAGTAGCAGCAGGAGAGGGAGAGAGAGAAGAGGCAGTCGCTCCATATATCGGTTGTTAAGCTTAACGTGGGAATGCTTTACAAACATTCAGAGATGAACTTACACACTTGCTTTACTTCTCTCTGGGATAACTTCCAAGGAGATGAAATGCCTGTTTGGTAGCGAGGCTACAAATACACACAGCCGCTCTATCACGTGAGCACACTTCTCCGATGTGCTATGGTTATGAGCTGAGTTACGCCATGTCGCAAGTTTTGTGAGGAGCTTTTTTGATATTTAATGGATCGGATTATATTTTTTATTTCTCTCCGATATCCGATCCAGTAATTTACGTCAGTATCGGACCGATACCGATACGTAATATCGGATCGGTCCATCTCTAGTTTTAATTAGGTTTATCTGTTTTATAAAGTGCAATGCCTTTGATGTACATTGTCACGTTGTCTTAACAACAGTGTTTTGATGCCTGTTTCAGAATTTTTTATCATTTTTTAAAGATAACTATACCTCATGTGCATCAGTTACTCCAATCCCGGTTGCTTTGTATAAATGTGTAGCAGTCATAATCAGCTTCTGAATCTTATGATACTCTTTGATGTTGTGCACAAATGCAAGGTTTCCCCTGGCAGATACATAGTTTTACTTCAATGTACATAAAAAAAGCTAACCAAATTATGAGTTTTTCATTTTATATGTAGACACAAGTGACTTTACGCACACACACACACACACACACACACACACACACACACACACACACACACACACACACACACACACCACTAAAACACAAGTGAGGCAACACACAGCCATGCTTGAGAGTTTTATTATTGCATAGGAAGAAGAGTTTACAGATAAAAGATGTGCAAAGATGAGCAATACTTTTTACAGAAAAACTACTTTTCCACAGTTGCCACAATGGACGACTGATCAATGCTCCACTACCAAAAGGAAGCCAAGCCCTGTCACCCTTTACAACAAAACAAGGTGTGATCACAGGGCTTGGCTTCCTTTTGGTAGTGGACAATTGATCAGGAAGCCAAGCCAAGGTAAATGCAGACTACAGATACCATGGCAGTGCCAGGATTGTGAGTGATTGCTGAAAATGTTGAAATGTACTCACTCACTTTTTATAATTATTTGTAAAAATGTGTTCAAATGGTTGATTTTTTGTACTGTTTTTATCAATAAATCTCAGCAACAAAGGAAATACACCCATGTGTGTTGATTTCTCCCTAATATGGCAAACTGAAACACTCCAAGTTGGTGACTTTTGGAGATTTATTTCCCTGGATGATTGAGAATGCATCAGACGAACACAAAAGTGCACAGCTTTTAGCAGCTCCCTCCCCCACGCCCTCAATCACACACCCCCACTCCCCTCCCTCCAGGATTCCCAGATAACGACCCAATTTACATATGAATGACTAGACAATTTAGCTTCCACTTGGCTGAAGCTAAAGCCTAGCTAAAAGCGTACCAGCCATTTGGCTGCTCTCGGGTTTTATAGGTAGAAAGGTAGAAGCCTGGTGATGTAAGTGTTAAGCTAGGGTTAAGAACTAGGGTTGGGATTGCCACTATTCATGACATAGACTTTTTATTTTGTTGCAAAACTTTTATGCTAGAGACAAAAGATGAAACAGAAATTGTAAAGCCAAATGAAGAATGTAAAACAAAAGCCACTGCACACCAAACAGTGTGTATTTTGACAGAAATTTCACATTTTCTTGACACAAACAGAAGGTCGACTTTTGCTGCATGCTATATCATCCCAGCACTTGGAACCTGTAAGATCCAAAAGCAAAAATCAGCAAAGTACAACACAAATCAAAACCTGAGACAATCCTTTTGACTTTTACTTGTTATCACTTAAAATAGTTTACACATTTATTAATCATGTGAAATGTTGTGTTCTGGTTTACCGCTATGATTGATTTGCAGACAGTGCTGGTTGCGCCTGAAATTATTGGGCTCTCCTGGGCACCAGTTTGAATAGTGGATTCATTCACACATATATTAATAGAAACAGTGTAATCCTAAACAAAGTACCTCCTGTGCATCAGTTCCTCCGATCCAAGTTTCTTGGTTAACATGACTGGCGGTCACCATCAGGTGCTGAATCCCATGATACTCTGTGATGCTGTGCACAGATGCAAGGTTGGCCCTCATGGACAAGCAGTTTCTCTTCAATGGAAATGGAAAGCGCAGAGCAACATCTGGACTCAGTTACGGTAAAAGGATATGCATCAATCAAGTGTTGACGACAATACAAATGGAATAAGCTTACCTCTGCTTTAGCCCATGTCATGGGTCCTGGAACGTAGAGGAAACAGCGACCATTCAACAGAGTCCAACCACCAGGACAATCAGAGGACCTCTTGACCAGGTGACTTTTGCCGGGGGGAAATTATGACTTGTACACTTTTGTACACTTTTCCGAGAGAGATCAACATTTACACTCTGTAGCTTTAATTCACACCCAAATGTGGGTTTAAAGTGACCATTACAGTAATAAAAGAGAGTATGAGAGAGTATAAAAAATGAACAAAACTGCAGGGCCCTTTAGGTTTGTGAAGAAGTCTAGGCGAACTGAAGAAGCCTCTTGGATGAGAGGTGAAATGTCTTCACAAACTTAAAGAAGTCCAGTTGCATTCTTTTTTCAACTTCTCTAAACAACCATGACCTGAACTGTTTTCAACTCAGCTCAGTATCTTTTTAATACAAACCGTATGTTTGGATTTTTGTCCATATCTCTATCAGCAATGCTGCACTCTGCCTTTACAAACATTTGTAAAAGGATGGCTCAATCTAAAGACCTCACTGATGTCAGGTATGATACAGTAATACGATGCCACCTTTGCAAGAAGCCAGTTCATTAAATCTCTTCCCTTATAGTTGCTCCCAAACAAATCAGCTGCAAGTGTCAACTAATTACAAAGAGTTTGCTCAACCACAAAGTGGCAGAGGACATAGTTACAGTGCTGAGGTGTAAAAAACACAAGATTTCACAAAACACTGCTGACTAATTAACATTAAACTATTTTTTAAGGGAAAACAAATACTAAGTTACACGAAACAATGAAAAGTTAACAAGAAAACACAAATGTGTAAAGATGTATTGTCACCAGAATGTAGGAGCTCTAAATTTTTTCAGTTTAAGATAGACATTAGTTGCCTTTATTTTATTTGTAGTGCATAATTATATATTTAAATGTTCCAGAATGGTAAAGCGTCAACAGCAGCATGGGTCAGAGTAATCACAGCACAAACAAACACACACACAGGACACATCTTCATGGCGATACAGATGATACAGCAAAGTTAGGAAACATCAGAGAGTCTGTGGCAGAGGAGATGCAGAATGACTGTTTCTTCTTCTTTCTTAGTATCAGCCTGTAGCTACAAATGTGAAGGGAAAGCTGTCATGGTCCTGAGTCTGAGGTATCAGTGTTTTGTGTTTCCTTATGCTTTTGTTCATTCCGAGTGTGTATTCTGTTGTGATTTTGCCATTTGTTAGGTTTCTGTTCTTTGCCTGCCTGCTCCCACTTCTCTGTGTTCCCTCTGTCTGTCCATGGTGTTATTGTGTCTGCTCATGAGTCTGCCTGTCAAGTTCAGTGTCCTGTCTGGTTCTCTGTGTCTGTTAGTTTCCTGCTTTATTGTGAAGGTCTCTGTCTGATGTGAGTGTGTTCAGTTTACATTTCCCCTGTCCCGTCAGCTCCAATTTCTCCCAGCTGTGTTGCCCTCCTGTCTCTCATCCCCTGATTACTGGTGTGTGTATTAAAGCCCTATGTGTTCTCCTGCCTGTTGCCGGTTCGTCTGTATTACTCAGTGTCAGTCTGTGTATCCACCGTGTCTTCTCCCTGCTGTTCATCGTCATTCTCCTCTGCTTGTTTTCATTCAGGTTTGTGCTCTGTAGTTTAGTTGTTTCCCAGTTTAGTTTAGTTCGAGCCCCGTTTGCTGTTTGTCCACATTCTTTTTGTGTTCAATAAATCACCTTCACTTCTCCACGACTGCCTGTGATTGGATCCTCATTTATTCCACACGGCTCGCCTCGGCAGCCGTGACAGTACGAACCGGCCACTATGGACCCAGCAGCAGTCAACCCGCCTGAGGAGCTCCGGGAGGACATTATTTACTCGGTAGACAAATTAATTAACTTATGGCTCGAGCATGAGGGGAGAGAATTCCGCCAAGGCATAGCTGTTCGGCTACAGCGCCTAGTTTCTGGTCTCCCCTGGTTGCTCAGCTCACTTCACCCGCTCACACAGAATTTCGTTCTGAACGAGCTTCATCTTCTCCCCCCTGCTACCACCCACCCTGCAACTCATGCTTCACTCCCTGACCCGACGGAGAGTGTCCTGCCCGGCCCGTCGGTCCAGCCTTCAAATGGGAAACGGCACTCACGCCGTCGACGCCCCTCGCCACAGTCGGACCCCAGGATATCAGAGAGGCCGACTGTGGTGAGTAAAAAGGATAACAGCTCCAATCTGAACTTTGAGACTTTTTCTTCTAGGGTTGTTCGCGGTGTGTCAGTGGGAGCTAATTCGCAAAGCTTACCTACCTTCGTGGTAACCGATCTCTCCCAGGTTGGCATTTTTAAGACTTCAGTGAAAGCAAAGGGCTGTTGTTCTTCTGAACCTGTTAAACCCATGTCAGCTAACCCAGGGTCTGCTAAAACTGTGGCATATATCCCAGAGACAATTAACACCAGCTCTGATAATACCAGGACTGTTTATTCTTTTGAACTGCAACCGGAGGCTCAGTTAGCCGCCCGGCCTCAAGCTCAGTTAGCCGCCCGGCCTCAAGCTCAGTTAGCCGCCCGGCCTCAAGCTCAGTTAGCCGCCCGGCCTCAAGCTCAGTTAGCCGCCCGGCCTCAAGCTCAGTTAGCCGCCCGGCCTCAAGCTCAGTTAGCCGCCCGGCCTCAAGCTCAGTCTCCAATTCCACCACCGTCGTCATCCCAACCATTGTTTCAGTCACCCTCAGTTCAGCCTCCTGTTCAGCAGCTACTAGCCCTGCACCCTGTGTCACTTGCTACTCCGGTACAACAAGCTCAGTCAAATCAATCTAAAAGGAACTGTGTTTCATCCGTTTGTTCTAAGCAGAGCGACAAACCTAATGATAATGTAATCATTCCTAAAAAGCTGGCCAGTTCAGAGACTGTGACGCGCTCCAGGGCCTCCCCAGAGGCTGAGTTTCAGCCCTCAGCCCACTCTGGACCCCTGGAGGCTAGGAACCCAGCTGAGGACTGCACCCGGCTGTCACTGCCTGAGCAGAGTCAATGCTCTGGGCGGCTGAAGTCTGCTATGTGTTTGCCAGAGGCCCGTGCGCCTGCTGGTTCTGTTCTGTCCCTGCCAGAGGCCCGTGCACCTGCTGGTTCTGTTCTGTCCCTGCCAGAGGCCCGTGCGCCTGCTGGTTCTGATCTGTTCCTGCCAGAGGTCCTCGCACCTGCTGGTTTTGTCCTGCGTGTTCCAGGGGCCCCTGTGCCCACTGGTCCTGAGACTGTTCTCGCTGGAGGGCCCGAGGAGCCCGTCCAGCCTCCTTCCTCGTCAGCTGGGGGGCCCGAGGAGCCCGTCCAGCCTCCTTCCTCATCAGCTGGGGGGCCCGAGGAGCCCGTCCAGCCACCAGCTGCTCCACCAGCAGCCTCATCCACGCTTGCAGCAGCAGTTTCATCCATGCCACCGCCTGCTGCAGCGCCTCCGTCTCCAGCTTCCACGCCGCCGCTAGCTGCAGCCTCCGTGTCTCCACCCACGCCAGCTGCAGCCTCCGTGTCTCCACCCACGCCAGCTGCAGCCTCCGTGTCTCCACCCACGTCAGCTGCAGCCTCCGTGTCTCCACCCATGCCGTCGCCTGGCTCGGCCTCTGCTGCATCCTCGCCGTCGCCTGGTCCGGCTTCAGCATCACCCACACCTGGTCCGGCTCCGGCTCCGGCTTCGCCTGGTCCAGCTCCGGCTTCATCTTCGCCTGGTCCAGCTCCGGCTTCATCCCCAGCGTCGCCTGGTCCAGAATCAGCATCATCAACGTCGCCTGGTCCAGCTTCAGCTTCAGCTTCGCCTGGTCCAGCCTCCGCGTCTTCACCCTCGTCTGGTCCAGCCTCCGCGTCTTCACCCTCGTCTGGTCCAGCCTCCGCGTCTTCACCCTCGTCTGGTCCAGCCTCCGCGTCTTCACCCTCGTCTGGTCCAGCCTCCGCGTCTTCACCCTCGTCTGGTCCAGCCACTGCTTCACCCTCGTCTGGTCCAGCCTCTGTTTCTTCATCCTCGTCTGGTCCAGCTCCCGCATCGCCTGATTCAACCTCCGCTTCGCCTGGTGCTGCAGGGGCCACGCAGCCTTCAGGTCCCCTACTACCACCTCCACATCGTCGGTCATCTGCCAGGCCGCTTGTTGGGCATCTTCGCCACTGTGGACGCCCTCCTGAACGCCGCCACTGCCTTCCCCGTGGCCGGCCTCCGGACTTGCATTGTCGCCACCGCTGCCGTGAGCACGGTCGGCCCCCAGAACTATTTCCACGCCGCTGTTGCCGTCCGCACGGTCGGCCCCCAGAACTGAACTGTTTTGGCCTCCGGTGTTGTCGGCCTCCGGGTCGGCCCCCTGAACTTGTTCGTCTGGGCCTTTTTGGACTCTGTCCCTCCGTCCTGGACCCCCGCCGCCCGCCCTGGTCGGGTCGTTTTTTGGTTTTTGGGGGGGATTTTTTTTTTTTTTTTTTTTTTGGGCGGTTTTTCTGTTTCTGTTGGGCTGTCTGGAGCCAGCCCTTGAGGGGGAGGTACTGTCATGGTCCTGAGTCTGAGGACGCAGTGTTTTGTGTTTCCTTATGCTTTTGTTCATTCCAAGTGTGTATTCTGTTGTGATTTTGCCATTTGTTAGGTTTCTGTTCTTTGCCTGCCTGCTCCCACTTCTCTGTGTTCCCTCTGTCTGTCCATGGTGTTATTGTGTCTGCTCATGAGTCTGCCTGTCAAGTTCAGTGTCCTGTCTGGTTCTCTGTGTCTGTTAGTTTCCTGCTTTATTGTGAAGGTCTCTGTCTGATGTGAGTGTGTTCAGTTTACATTTCCCCTGTCCCGTCAGCTCCAATTTCTCCCAGCTGTGTTGCCCTCCTGTCTCTCATCCCCTGATTACTGGTGTGTGTATTTAAGCCCTATGTGTTCTCCTGCCTGTTGCCGGTTCGTCTGTATTACTCAGTGTCAGTCTGTGTATCCACCGTGTCTTCTCCCTGCTGTTCATCGTCATTCTCCTCTGCTTGTTTTCATTCAGGTTTGTGCTCTGTAGTTTAGTTGTTTCCCAGTTTAGTTTAGTTCGAGCCCCGTTTGCTGTTTGTCCACATTCTTTTTGTGTTCAATAAATCACCTTCACTTCTCCACGACTGCCTGCAATTGGATCCTCATTTATTCCACACGGCTCGCCTCGGCAGCCGTGACAAAAGCACAGATACTATATGCAGGTTCTTATATCATCATCTATCATAAAATGAAGAAGTGACACAGCCAAACACACAAACAAATGGCATTTTAGATAAAATAAGATCAGACCTTATGTTTGATCCAGCGATGAATTTTTAAATCAACACCATATATGTTTTGCTAGTTTTTACTGGGGGTTTTTTTTGTTGTTGTTGTTTTTTTTTTTTTTTTTTTTTTTATGCTTTTGTTTGACTTGTGGCATTCCACTGCATTGTGGTAATGTTCTTTGTATCTCTTTGCGCCTTTTCTAAATGCATTTGTGGTGGAAATGGCCTCTATTATAAGCATCCATAATTTATAAAATTAATATTTTTTATAACTAAAGGCTGATGAGACAGCCCAAGAATGAAAAGCCGTTTTAATGAAAATGAATCTCAGTCCATAATGGTATTATACTGGACAGAACTATGGGTTGGCTCTTTTGTATCCATGCACAAAGGGCACCCTGTAGGTCCTTCTGTGCTTAGTGTGTTGACTCAGAATTAACAACTTGCCCTAACTTAGTTATCTTAAGTGAGCTTTAGTTTTTTTGAGGAAATGAGTTTGCATATTTTGTTTGTTTGTTTTTTTTAAAAAAAAATTCTGGTAACTAATTAGATTTTACAGCGACTTCATGCTGGTGCTGGATGTGGGTCTATCTGCAGTGTCCTCATGCATTCTCCTTCCTCCCTTGGAGCCTGTTTGAAAGGAAGACAAAATAGTCATTAACTAAACAAACATTGATACCTTGGTTTATTTTTATAATGAATAAACTCAAATAGAGGTATTATTTGTCACGAACTTGATATTCCACCACTGTTTCACCATAAATAAATAACATCAATGTAACTGAAGATAATGCAGCACTTGATCCTGTTATTGATGTCACACAGATACATACAGGTCATTTCCTAAAAAAGGGAAATGTACTATTAACATTCTATTACATGTATGTGATTATTACAGATGTAATTCATATTTCAGAGTAGTAATTGCAAATTACTTCGTGTAATCAAGATGGGAGACCACGGCTATAAAAGCGAAGGTGGATTTGGGAAGCCTGTCGCAGCCATGTCCTGTCCGTATACGCGAGCAACCCATTGCGGAAGGTGCAAGATTGATAAGGAGAGTCCTCAGAATCCAGCGTATATTGCGGGACAGACAGGATCCTTTAGCTCAGCGCGACAGTGTGCTCATTGAGAGATATCGATATTCCCGTGAGGGTATTATTTACTTAACCAACTTTTTGACGAGGGGGTGCAGGACCACCACCTGTCTTTTGTTGCTCTGCCCTTTTCTTGGTTGCTGTTATGAACAAACAAACAGATTATTTCAGGGTCTCTTTCCAAGAGACGAAAAGCAATATAAGTGATAAATATTACCATTCTGTAGAATATTCTTATATTTCACTTTTACCTGTTCCCATGTTCTAGTGGGTCCTGTTGTGGCTCTAATGTGAAAGGGGATATAATATAACATAATATAATATAATGTAATATAATATTGGATAATATAGTGTAATATAATAAATCTACCCTACCGCCTACTGGTGTTGGCCAGAGGGGCCGATGGCGCGATATGGCAGCCTGGCTTTTGTCAGTCTGCGCCAGGGCAGCTGTGGCTACAACTGTAGCTGCCTCCAACAGTGTGTGAATGTGAGAGTGACTGAATAGTGGTATTGTCATGCGCTTTGGGTGCCTTGATAAGCGCTATATCAATCCACTCCATTATTATTGTTATTATTAAATTACTTACGAGTTTAATTTGTCAGCAACTTTCTGCCAGCCCTCTCTCCTTGCTTTTGCAGCCTTGCATTCTGATTAAACTCCGAAACTCCTGAAATCCCTCACTCAAGAGTTCTTGCTCTGCTGCCAAAAAATACTGAACGCGCTCCTTCGACATTTTCGCCGACCAATCAGAGGGTTGCCGATCAATGTTTCTACTATCGATGCGTAGCCCCTTTTACGACACCCAGTGATCTCACATTACTTCATCCAGCTGTACTAATCGTCAACAGCAGGTGTGTTCGGGGAACCGGATTAGCGAGCTCAGAGTTAGCGCGATGATTTGGTCTTGGATGTGTCATTTGATCTTGGATGTAGTAAGCGACGTACGAAGAACGGGCCCCTGGTCCCTGTCTAGTGTTGGTCTAGTCATCCCTGTCTCTATGTTTCCTGTGTTTCCAAATCAGGCATGTCTCTGCCTGAAGTCTGTGTCTGTGCAAGTTTAATATCTGTGTTTCCTTTTTAACTTAAACTAAGCATTATGAGTGTTCAAATTGATTTGTCTGCTTTAATCATTTAGTATTTTTCCTGTAATACTACATATAATACAATACAAAGAGATATTGTGAGCCTTCATTTCCATTTTCTCTAAGAGAGTGATTAAGAGCTTTTACTTAGAACTCAAATTGCACTGCTGGAAATAGTTTATTTTGATGCATATGCTGTTTTTTGGCAAATTTGCATTATAATATTTATTTTCGTTTTTCCTATAGAATATATGCTCCCAAAAATGGCACTACAGCATGTAAAAATATAATATAAGCTCTAGCGGACTTGGTTCTATGGCAGGTCTTAAAGGGTTAATGTAACATAAGTCAAGGGTTTATGATGTTATTAGTGTGCGCCACTGTACTTATGTACTTGCGCACTTCTCGTACTTATAGTAAGCACCGTACGTAGTACGCGTAGTGCACGTACTTCAAGCGTGCGGTCTCTTAATTGGGACACAGAGGCTGTGTCCCAATTAAGAGTACTATAAGTACAAGAAGTGCAGAAGTGAGAGGCTTGTGAAATGGGACGGTCTAGCCTTCGTCGTGCTGTTCAGGTTGCCTAGCAACCATGATACTAACAGCGAGAAACGTTTCATACAGCTTTGTTTGACAGAAATGAAGGAGAAAAAATGTTTTGTTGCTCAGCCATTTTTTTCATGACATCACTTTGATTAGTTGAGTATCTGAGGCTGAGACCACAGGACTGTAAAACATGATTGTTGGGCTTCATTTCTGTGCAGTCATTTCATTCATTTTATCTCACTGTGGTATATTACAGGATATATTACAGCAGTGAGCTTGAACTCTGGGTCAAAGATTCAAGTTGCACTTGTTTATATTTCCTATCACCTTAAATCTTCACTCAAAGACAAGTATCTTTGACAGTGTATATATAGATGTATTATATATAAGAGACAAATATTGTTCGTTTAATATGTTGGGATTACATTTGGCTCAATGCTCACATATATGTGTGAAAAGAAAATGTACGAGCTGTGAAAACTGTTTCTGATAGAATGAAGAGTAGACTGATATATTGAATATTCCTTTATTGGGTGAGAAAATCAGACCATGTCATAACTGCTTTAAGTCATACAGAATAGATATCAGAGCCTTAAACAGGCTGACTTCTGCTAAATGGGTCAAACTGGGCAGAAAGTACACAAACACATAACATCCTTATAGAATATGATGTAACACTATAGATCAACTTACCTCAGAATATATAAAGCATATAAACAATTACAGCAATATGATGCAACAAACACAGCAGTGCTACTAATCCAAAATACTCAAAGCTTCATAGAACTGAAACAAACATTTATTTTTAGGTCCATTCTGCTGCTGATACATACTTTAGGTTTCTGAATATTAAACTTGTCTCTGCCTTTCATAGTGTGTAACTTGAAGGCCCTGAGTACTTTCTCCCACACTAAAAACACTGGAATGATCAAATTATTTGAACAGTACCTAATAAGACTGATTCAGGACAGACAATTAGTTATGTTAAACTTTCCTAGCAGTCCTTCACAAACAGGGAACAGTCTGTCTATTCTCTCCATCTGTCAGCTGCTGCTGGCTCTTCCTCCTCTTCCTCACACACTGCTGAGTTTGTCCTGGTGGATCATCAGGGGTGCAAAGCCTCACAGATGATGTGCAGCAGTGGGTCCCTCAGTCTGTCCTCACTCTGGACACTTGCAGTTGTCACACATGGAAATCAAATGTGTGATAAGCTGCAGGATTCAAACACAAGTGTAACTTATAAATACTTATGGGAGCAACGTGCTTGCACGCAAATACATGGAGAGAGACGGACTCCTCCAGAAACCCTTTGCAATGTTACGGGTTGTATGAACACTGTCTGTCATGTTTGATAAGCAGCTGCGATGTTTAAACATCGATGGACTTTATCCTACTTGGCTTCGCATGACATAACGCATCTGGTTAAAGTATATAATAAACTCAAACAGGGCTAAGTTTCAAGCAACCGGGCCTTGTATGGTAGATGAAGAGAATACGCATTAAAGGAAATGCTGTGGAATTCCCAGTACCAGTGTGATCGTGTATCCTTCCTACTATCCTGCTAAGGTTTCTACCGCCTCTTCTCAACCATTGAACACAACCCAACATTACAAGTGGCAAGAGGGACTCTCCCACAGATCATTTCATACACCTTAATGAGCAACATTTTATGCTTCCATTATAGCTAAATGAGCCCTCGTTAATTTGGTCATATTTGATTCATGTCCTGAGATTCATCTATTCAACAAAAGATGCAAAACCAAAAAACGTTCTAGATGTAGTAATCTCTAAATAATTTGTCAAACAGAGCAACCTCAGCCTCATTTCAAATAATAAGTTTAAAAGACATTATCGAGCATTTTTAAGTAAAAATAACCAGTGTTGGGATGAACGCCTTATTAAGTAACGCGTTACAGTAACTACGTTATTATTGTGGTAACGAGCACGGTAACTAGTTATTATGCCAAAATCAGGAACGTGTTAATCGTTACTGGATTTAGATAGGGTCGTTATTCGTTACTTCGGTGGTGGCTATCGCGGAGCTTCAGAGATTCAGTACCATTAGCAAGTGGTGGAGGCCAACAGGTGGATGAGGGAAAGGGGAGGCAGGAGGAAGAGAGACCTGAGGCGGCCGCCGGTCCGAGTGTCAGGTGAACTGAACTTCAGGTAAGATGTTATGACCTGCAGTCTATCTGGGTCAGATCTATACCAAGTTTAGGTGGAGTTTATTTTCGTTATGCTGACTTTTTTGTACAGCGTACTAGCTAGCATGACGGAGTGTCACGGCCTGGGGGTTCAGCTGGTCGCTGATCAGCTGTCTCTCCCTCTTTCTCTCTAGTCCTCTCTCTCTCTCTCTCTCTCACCAGGGCTGAACTCATTATGGGTTCAAAGCTGGAGTTATTCTATCTTTGCTGCACAGCTGCCTCTTCTTCTCTCATTCTCTCTGCCTCTCTCTCCTGTTGCTACTTCAATCATGAAACTTATCAATGATCAGCTGATCGGCTTTTCACTTGTTTGTTTATTGCCCACTTTGCGCCAGAAAGAGGAAACCAGCGGATGTCGCGCTAAAATACAGCAGCATGTTTAAGCTTGATCAGCTGTTGTTGATAATATTTCTAGTGTCAGCTGATGTTTGCTGGAGCCGCAGCTGTAAAAGCTGCTGGTCATGATGTCGGTTTGGATATGTGGTGAGAGGGAAACATGAAGATGAAACCAGGAGATGCCCTTACTGAATCATCAGAGCTGAACAGGTGATGGAGAAACAGGTTTACCTTTTAGGTGACATGAATGAGTTGAAGGGAAGTTATGAACTGTTTCTGAGAAACAAATGACAGCAGGATCATTTTTTTATGTAGCTCACAGCTGGTAACTGTGCAGGGGCAGGTCTAGCAAAGTTTTGCCAGGGGGCCAGGTAGGGCATTAACAGGGAGAGGTGGGCACAAAGAAATAATTTTCTTTCTTTCTCCAAAAGTTGATTCTGTTCATCTGGACGTAGCGTTTTGTGGGAGAAACGTTTTGTCACTTATCCAAGTGATTTCTTCAGTCTCAGCTGACTGAAGGAACAATGGGCTGGGAGGTCAGTTCCTTAATCTTAGTTATGCAAATTCTCATGACCATTGATCAACAACCACTGACCAAAATCCACTGATCCACCCATTGATCATTGGGCTTTGGTCATTCGTGGGATTTCTCTCGTGGAAATCTGCACATTATTTTTTCCTTTCTATTGGTAGGTGACACAGTGCACTTGTGGCAAGTAAGCAAGCAAGAAGACTGGCAGTCTTGCTGGGTATCCAGTTATGGAAGCAACACATTAACAAGAGAATTCTGAGTAAAACCAAAGTTACGAGTAACTTAAAGTAACTGAGTTATTTTTGATAGAAGTAACTAGTAATGTAATTAAGTTACTAATTTAAAGTAACTTACCCAAAACTGGAAATAATGTTCTAGATGTAGTAATCTCTAAATAATTTGTCAAACAGAGCAACCTCAGCCTCATTTCAAATAATAAGTTTAAAAGACATTATCGAGCATTTTTAAGTAGAAATAACTTTATCTTTCTTCATCACAAGCTAGCTAGTGTTGACTGTAAATAGGCCTTTAATCAGTAGGTAAAGTTCTAGAATAAACCAGTAAAGTGTAATTATCAAAAATAACCCAGTGATTTTTAGAGTGTTGGAATTCACTTTTTGCTTACCATGTTTTATTTCATAGTAGAGGTAAAATCAGTGATATCTGATCAGGTCACAGTCTAGTTGAAAATGCCAGTTTCAGAAGAATAATGTGGCTTCTTCTGAAGCGTATCTTCTACACAAACAATTGGGTAAAATCTTGGCCCAATATTTGATCAAAGCTAGCGAACCTATGACCCAATAGAATTATTCAAGCCAGGGAGTTAATTAAAGAACCCAGCACATCGCCAACCCAACTCTTGAGTCACGACTTTTAAACCAACATTTAAACTAATAACCTACGACTTTTACCCAGAAGTTGTTATAAAAGTAACCTTGCATGGTTTTATTATGTATTTGCAGAGGTTTTGTGAAAAAAAGTTCAGTTTGTGTTTAGAGGTTTGTGAAAAGGGTGCAAGGTTGTATCTTAACAATTATGACAATATACAAAAGCTTTAGCAAAATATTTGGTTATTTCTGAAATTTAGCACTATTAGGTGAAATTAAAATTTTGGGACGAGGGAAGCAAAGGAGGGGAGACTTATTTAAAGAGAGACCTCATCATGTGTGTGTGTTTTGGTTTTTTTGTGTATGTGTGAGTGTCTAATTGCATGGTCGTGTGTGCTCATGCCATCAAAAGCAAGAATTAGATGGAGGACACAGAAGCAAACAGATTAAAAAGATTAAAGTAATTTCAAGAGAAATTGGTGTAGTTTCAAGCAGATTTATACGTGGGTTAATCTATCAGTCAGTTAATCTAATCAGTGAGTGTTTAAAAACTGAACTGAAAGCTTACATAATGTTACACAAAAACACAGATACTCACAGACCAGTTTGATTCAATGCTTAATAGTTTAATGATGCAGAAGAGAAAAAAAGTTTTGTTTTTAAGTTTTTGCTAAAAGCATTCTTTCCATTACACATTTCAATTGCTGCTTTTAAAAGACACAATCACACTATTTTATGTCACTTGTCGCTTCATTCCTTATGCATCGTTACAGCAAAAGAAAAAGGTAAAGATGTGAAAACAGATATTTTGAGTGATATATGAGAAGATTTCTTTCTTTTTCAGATGACGTGTCTTCATCTCAGCCCAGGAATCATCACTTACTCTTAATGCAGACAGAAGGGAATCGGTCCTGGCAAGACTGATCATTCATACACAGGTCTCCTGTAAGCACCAAAAATCAACTTTAACCGAAATTTTTGTTGCATGGACACAAAAATATAGAATATATGAGAAAAATGTTTTGGTCTTTTTTGGTTTTATGTATAATGACAATAGCACTTGTATATATTATGTACAATTTTATACCTGGAAAATTCATTTCCATGCATTGCTCATTGCCCCCCATGTTGTTAGGCTCCCCCCGACACCAGTTTGTGTATTGGAAACGTGTTCCATCGATCCAAAACCAATAACCCTCCTACAGAACAGAAAAAAGTTAAAAATAAGAAATCATTTTTTAACGAAACTACATTTTAACATTATACATCGACTACCAAGTTTGGACACACATTTATTGGTTTGTCTTTACTTTCACTACTACCGACATTGTAGATACAAACTGAAGATATCAAATATATGAAACAAGATATATGGAATTATATGGCAATGAAAAAAAAATAAGAGTGAAAAATAAGTAAAATATCCAGTGGATAGATTTATGTTTTAACTGGCAGACTGGCATACCTGTTGACCATCAGAACCACCAATCCATGTTCGTCCATTAGCTCTACTCCCATCAGATATCACCCTCTGAATCAGCTGGTATTCCCCAAGGCTCTGTACAGATGCAAGGTTTGCACTCATGGACTGACAGTTTCTCTACAGTAAACAAAAAGACAGAAGAGTTACAGAAGATTTATAAAACAACCTTCATGATTACACCACCACAAACATACAAATAATAATAAAACATACTAAGAAATATTTACATTGACTGACAAAATTATTGATTTTAATTATCTGACCTTTTATTAATAGCTTACCATTCAACAAGTAATAAAAAGTAACGTTTTTTAAAAAGTATTATATTGAAAGGACTAATGATTAATACACTTACAATCATTTATCATTCAGAATTATTTCATGCAGTTAATGTTGGTGGCTTAAACCATTTACTGCAATAATTAGCATTATTTTTATAAATTAAAAAAATAATATTTGCTATTATAAGCTTGGATGCATATTTCACAGTACATATAAGAACTGGTTTTAATCGAAGCAAAAATTGACTGGTGATTTATCCATGGCATAAATTGTAGGAACGTGAAACTGGAGACTTTAGTTTGTTTGCTTCTTTGTTTGTATTTCTTGTTTACTAATATATTGTTACTGTTTACTTGTTAAAAAGTAAAGCCATATATGACATACATACATATTAGAACAAATGATAGCATTATTAAAATTCAATAAATGATAACATTAACAATGATCAATACATACTATTATAATTTTAGACAAATTTTAACACTACATTGGCTTTGATAACATTTTAATAATTGTCAATATAAAAATGTTTAATATAATATTAAAAAAATATTATTATAAGGTCTTATCCAAATATTAAAGAATCAAAGAAACACAGTCACAGTAACTGGTGAGTCCTGATGTTATTACCTGAGCATCACCCCAGGGTAAGGCTGTAGAAACATAGAAGTAACATTTGTTGTTGGACTCAGTCCAACCAGCGGGACATGATGAGGACTTCTTGAGAACATAGCACTCATCTAAAGACAAAGCAAACATATTGTGTGACAAAATGCTGACTCAATTCCCCCTTTACTGGAATAATTATAATCATGGTCATTAACTTGTGTTTTATTGGCAATAGTTTTACTTTTCAACAAATTTCAACTGGAAAATGTGTCATTTTCTTCCTTTAGATTTCTATTTTTAAAAACATGTATTTAAAAATAGATCTTATTATTTGGACAGCTGTATATAGCCCATTGACATGCACAACATTCAGTATGATACTAGTTACATACTTTTATACTTACCCTGAGCAGCGGTCAGAGCCATCATTGCACAGAGAAGTGCAGATGCAGTCAGCAGCTTCATGATGATATTTAGTGTCTCTGTAAGAAACACATTAACAAAAGTGATTAGCAGTTTGATAAAGAAAGGATAGAAGATCCTCAGCATATTTGTAACATACCTGTCTGTAGAATGTCTTCTCCTCTTTCAAGTGTCAGCCTGTAGCTTCACCCCCATGTAGAGATGAGCACTTATATACACTTTCTTATATTTACATTTCAATACCAGGAAGAGATGCACTAAAAATACTTAAGTATGTTTTGATTCCATGCTTCACTACCCCTGTCTTTACCAACCTTACGCAATTCTCTCCACCCAGCTTGAATTTCATGGATGTTTCGTTTCATTTATTGACTGCCGGTCAACAAAGATGTCACGCTCCTGGGTCTTTGGCCCAGTGTAAATGTGTCTGGACTTTTGATTCTGGGTTGTTTAATGTTCTATGGTTAAGGTTCTGTTCCTCGTTTTGGTTTACAGTTGTGATCCCTCTGTTTATATTTGTTTTCTTAGGTCTTCCTAGTTTTGTTTTCTAGTCTGTAGGTTTCTGTTATCATGGAGCACAGAACAGGGGAATTTCCATGCCCCATGTTTAGTCAGCCTTATCCTTTCCATTTAGTCTTGTCTCTGCATTCGGTGTTCTCTTTCTATCTCCCCGTCAGTCTTGTTCCCATGTATGTTTCTCCACTGGTCTCAGTGTCACACCCAAGTGCTTCATGATGATTTCGGAGTATTTCTATAAAAAACAAAATACCTAAAATGGGTAACAGATCAATAAAGAATAGCCATAAAATAGACAGTTTAAAAAAAAGGAAACAAACACTTTGAAAGCAAATCAGATTTGATACGATTTGATTTGACAAAGTTTCATTGCAGCAACTCAAAGAAAAGCATCATTTACACATAGCATAACATGGCTTGGTCATTGTGATGCACCAAGCAAGTTACAGCTTGGATTGAATGATTTTAACATCAACTGCAAAAACTGAAAACGTGTTTGTATTTGTAAATATTTGTAAGTCCATACAAGAAGCTGATTGTGAGAAAATGTATCATTTATCCTACTACAGTTTACACCTTAAAGAGAAAGCTCATGAATGTGCCAGCTCTGGAGACCATCTTCCCCCTTATGGGAAAATAGTTAGTTGTAGATGGCAAGTTGTCATGAGAGAAGTATCATTATAATATTTGCTGTAATGTGAGAGTGTTTACAAAGTCACTGTATCAGCCTCACTTCCTCATGTGCTACTGTTGGCACCATCAGTCACACATGAAACTGTTGTTTCTTTAGAGATGGGTGGATGCTCAGTCAACACCCTCATCAAATACCACTAAAATTCAACAGGTTTTTTTTTTTTTTACAGTTTTCTTATGCTTATTTTTGTTTGTAGCATTTTGAAGTTTTTATTTGATTTGTCTCTTTTTTGTTTTGTCTGCAATAATGAATGAAGTGATGCTTCCATAAATAATGGAGAGCAGAAAAAAGTTTCACTAGGTAGCTACAGCTTCTGTCCTTTTGTGATAGCTTTCACTCTCTCAAAACAAGTGTAATGTTTGTGAAATGCTGACTGTTCCTTATTGAAATATCAGATTTTTTTTTCTGTTACTAGGTCATACTTTGTATTTATTGAGGGTGTAAAATCATATTGGATATATATGGACTACGTAATGTTAGGAAATAATGGATGTCACGTAGTTTGAAGAAAACCAACGATTTTTGGGAAAAGCCTAAAAATCATTGTCAAAAAATGATGCAACAGGAAAGTCCATTTTGGAAAGGTTAACATAAAATAATGTTGATAACCAAACAGTTGCTGGTCCCCATTGACATAGTATGGACATAGTATAAAATAACAATCCTATGGAAGTCAGTAGGGACAAGAAACTGGTTACCAACATTCTTGAAAATATCTTTTTTTGTGTTCAACAGAACAAAGAAACAGGTTCAGAACAACTTGAGGGTGATGATTACCAAAATAAAGTTTTATTCCTTTTATCTTATTATCCATTTTATCTTATCCCTTAGCATTTAATTACTTCAGTTATACCAAATAATAAATGACCATCTTATTGGTCTCTTTTTAAGGTTAGTGTTGGAATACAAACATTTTGGGTTAACTGTAATGAAAACACATTTAATGCATAAACCTAAATTCAATTTATTATGAATATAGGACTATAGATTTGTCGAAATAAGTACACAAGAGTTAGTTGAATTTTCAAGTCAAGAAATGAAATCAAAAAGATCATGACATTTCTAAACATATTATTTTTTAAAGAATATTCATGTATTAGCTCATTGAACAAGAAAAAAATAAAACAAGTAATCATTGTTCTAATTATGATTTTTACGGTAATTCCTACTTTCTACTGCAATCATATATTCTTACAGAATTTATCATGAAAGAAAGCACTAAGCATTCATTTTGAGAGTTAATCTTGGACAGCCAGAGCACACTTAGATTTTGGCAAGACTGAATGGACATGTCAAATAGTGCACAGTTAGTGAATAAGGCCAATTTCAAATGTCTGCTGTAATCCACTAGGCTAATGCTCTTACACTGAAGATTTATAATGTGATGTTTACAGGACCCATAATTCTCTCCTTCTTCTCTTTTCAAGGAAATCCCAGACACCCTTCCAGAAGACAGAACTCTGCTGATGACTAATGAAGGAGAGTGCACTGCAGGTCCTGTTCAGATAGAGGTCCCAGTGGATTCAGGTCAAACTAAAGAGCAAAACCAACTTGTCACGGTTCTGGGTCCGTTGGACCCAGTATTTTGAGTTTTGGTTTATTTTTGCATTATGGATTTTTTTCTGATGTTCTGGTGCTTTGTTAATTATTATCATTATAGATCTGTTTCTGTTATTCTTGGTGAGGGATCAGTTCTTAGGTTTTGGGTTCTCATGTGTGTTGCAGTTTCTGTTCAGTGTCTAGTCTGTCTCTCAGTGTCATGTCTGCATCTAGTTTAGTAATTCTTGTTTCCTGTCTTATTGTGAAAGTCTTTGTCTTATGTTAGAGTGTGCAGCTTAGCTTCCCCGTCTCGTTGGCCCTGATCTCCCCCAGCTGTGTCTCCCTTCTGTTGCCCATTCCCTCATTACTACCCTGTGTATTTAAGCCCTGTGTTTTCCCATGCTCGGTGTCGCGTCGTACCATCAGATTATGCCTGTGTGTTTCTGTTCTCCATATTCCGTGTTCACTTCATGTTTTGTTTTCGTACCAGCAATAAAGCTGAGGTTTTTGAGTTTCAAGTTAGTGTCAGAGTTCTGCGTTTGGATCCTCCTCTCCGCTTGCCTGCACAAAGCGCCCTGACACAACTACTATTTCTGGCACTCAAGCTCAAACACAGTTTGACCAATGACTGTCTTGAAGATATCATGAAAATCCTTAATGTTGTTGTTGGCAGTGTTTCAGCAAATGTTCATTTTACAAAGCTTTTGATGATACAAAAGACATCATGAAACCACCAGAGGAACACCGTCTGGACATCACAGGTTCTGTAAAGCAGCGGTCCGTGAGTCGTTTGGTACCGGGCCACAAAAGTTGAGGCTCCGCTGTGAAATTTATGGTTTTAACTTTTGTAGAACCAGATTTTCATATACTTACATTTGAAAGTGTTTTCCTCTCCTGCTTCGACCACCATCGTTATCAGAAACAAATCTCCTCTATGACCCGCAATGAATCCTGGGATATAGTAGGACACGAAGGATACAGTGCACTTTGAATTCGGACAGCCCTTGTCACGTCATTTCATCCAAATATGGCATTTTAAGCATCCTTCCCCTGAATTCAGACACAGCCTGTGACTTATGGGAGCAACATGCTTGCACTCAAATGCATGGAGAGAGACGGCTTTATATGTTTTACTCCTCCAGAAACCCTTTGCAATGTTACGGGTTGTATGAACACTGTCATGTTTGATAAGCAGCAGCCGTTCAACCAGGCCTTGTATGGTTGAAGTCTCACCCGAAATCGGATGCATCATCCAACTTTTCTGCAAAGTTGGCCCTCCTTTACAATGATCCCTACTGTATCTCTAAGAGGATGTCTGATGTGAATCTCTCTCACCACAGTGGACACTGGAGAGAAAGTTGGAGTTTTTCATGTTGCAAACCTGCAACCATTCTACACCTGGGCCACAGCTTTACCTGGCAAACATGAAAGCTAAAGGCTGCAGCAGCTTTGGATCTCAATCCCCCAGACAGCAGCTTGTCTCCTGCTCTTCCAGACCCAGGCCACAATGACTGTGACGCTATTGACACAACCCCCATTGTCTCTAGCGACACCGCTGCTGAGACTGACTTTGACCGTACTGACACTGTCTGTCACGGACACGGCTCTGGGGACTTGGGGTCCGTGGGCAGTGGGGACTATGACTGTTATTGTTATTATTATTATTATTATTATTACTATTTGGTGTGCTGTCTGCACTGCCCCTGTGCACATCTGTAGGTAGGCAGGTATGTGTGTGTGTATTGCCTTTCTGCTGTGGCCAAGTTACAGGCACCTTCAGCCCTGGGGGCGTGGCCTAACTTGAGGGCTGGCCACACCCGAAGTCCTGGCCGCACACCTGCTCCTGATCTGGGCTCGTCGGAGGAGCTATTTAGATGAGCGATGGAGCTTCCACCGACGCTGGATTATTGCGTTTGACTACACGTCAGTCTTCTAGCACAGTCAAGTGTGAGTGTATGCCTGCTGGGACAAGTGTGTAACGGCTGCCTCTATTGTTTTCCCCTCAGGAGGAGTGTGGGACGAGAAGGAGCAGTGAGCATTCTGTCACGGTCTGGCTGGCAGACCGTGACAGAATAATCCAGCCATTATGGGCCCAGTGGACTCAAGGACCGTCTCACAGGAGGAATTGCTCGCCCAGCTCTGGAATTACTGTCGGAGCATTATCCAGGCGGCAGACCCACATCAGAGACACATACAGGTCGTATTTTTTGATACTTTCCTGTCTTCAACCACCTTTTCTGTAAGCTTTTTGGACATTAAGAGATTAATTTCGATTATAACCATACTGAGGGCAAGTTCCAGCTTTGAGCTTTTTGGTTTGGGCTGTCCGGGTGAGGCGGATGTGGCGACCTCCCTGGGAGCCCTTGCTGCCTGTTTCTTTTTTCATAGGCAGATAGCTTCCCCACCGTCGCTTGCAGCTCACTTGTTGGACCCTCCATTGTGGGGGAAACAGTTCCCACGCTCTCTGCACCTCACCACATCTCCACTCACCCCCGCGGCATCTGCTGAGTCAGCAGACGAAGGACCGGCAGCTCAAAACCACACAGCTGCTGTCCTGCCCGGCCGGCTGGTGGAACCTTAGTCAGACATGCCGGCCCCGGCATTGTTTAGGAAGCGACGTTGGCGCCGCCGGCGTGCCTCACCACTGCCAGGTTCCCTGACTTTTCCTCAGCCAATTGTGTCGGAGGTCGATACACCGGCTGGACCCACTCCACCAGCGTCCCATCAGTCTGCAACGAGTGCAGCACTCTCGGCTTCACTATCCACATCACCTACTTTACCATCATCTCCACCGCCTGCGGATGCCGTATCACCATCTTCGCCACCGGCTCAACCATCCGTAGCTGCAGTGCAGCCGGAGGAGCTCAGTGAGCGGGAGGAGCCCGCGTCGCTTGCAGAGGAGCTCAGCGAGCGGGAGGGGCTCGCGCTGCCCAAGCAGGAGGTCAGCGAGCGGGAGGGGCTCGCGCTGCCCGAGCAGGAGCTCAGCGAGCGGGAGGAGCCCGCGCCGCCTGTAGAGGAGCTCGGTGAGCGGGAGGAGCCCGCGCCGCCTGCAGAGGAGCTCAGCGAGCGGGAGGAGCCCGCGCCGCCTGCAGAGGAGCTCGGCGTGCCGCAGCAGGAGAGAGCGCCGGAGCTCAGCGAGCCGCAGCAGGAGAGAGCGCCGGAGCTGAAGGAGGGGCCTGCACCCCAACTGTGGAGCTCAGTGAGCGGGAGGGGCTCGCGCTGCCCGAGCAGGAGCTCAGCGAGCGGGAGGGGCTCGCGCTGCCCAAGCAGGAGCTCAGCGAGCGGGTGGAGCCCGCGCCACAGCCGGAGGTGCGCGGCGAGCCGCAGCGGGAGCCCGCACCGCCTGATGAGGAGCTCTGTGAGCCGGAGCGGGAGCTCAGCGTGCGGGAGGAGCTCTGTGAGCTGGAGCGGGAGCTCGGCATGCGGGAGGAGCGCCCACCATCAAGAGAGCGGCTTGGCGTGCCGGAGGGACCCGCTCAGCCACAGCCGGAGATCGGCGTGCCGGAGGGACCCACTCAGCCTTAGCAGGGGGTCAGTGTGCAGGATCCACGCCCTCCACACCGTCCACGCCGTCAACGTCCAGCACGTCGGGGATTATGGGCCATTCTACTCCGCCGCCTGCCGGAGCTGTTGCAGCGCCGCCGCCACCGGACCCGTGGCCGGCCACTGGAGCTGTCACACTGCTGCCACCTGACCCGTGGCCGCCGCCGGAGCTGTTGCGATGCCGCTGCCACCGGGCCCATGGCCGGCCGCCGGAGCTGCAACGCCGCCGCCACCGGACCCATGGCTGCCCGCCGGAGCTGCAACGCCGCTGCCACTTGACCCGTGGCCGGCCACCGGAGCTGTCACATTGCTGCCACCGGATCCGTGGCCGCCCGCCGGAGCTGATGCGACGCCGCCGCCATTGCACCTGTGGCAGGCCGCTTGAAGTATTCTGTTGCTTTCACGGGACCCGAGGTAGGCCACCTGAACTCTTGTGTTATAGTTACTGGCCGCCTGAACTATTTTTCTCCCGCCACAGTTTTGGGGGGTTATTGAACTGTTTTGTGCCTCCGCTGGAGTCGCGGTTGAGCCTCTGGAACTTTTGAGATAGACTATTTGGTCATTTGGGGGTTGGTTCCTGGATTGTTGGAGATAGGCCTCCATACCTTGGAGGGCCTCAGATGTCCCTGGAGGGGTGGGGTCTGATACCCGACCTGACATATAGGCACACACAGATACAAAGATCCATTCCCACCCTCATGCTCTCATATGCAATTACTCAGGAGTTTTTCCTTCCCACTGTCGCCAAAGTGCTTGCTCATAGGGGGTCATATGATTGTTGGGTTTTTCTCTGTATCTATGAAGCGCCTTGAGGCGACTTTTGTTGTGATTTGGCGCTATATAAATAAAATTGACTTAAATTGAACTCAACACTCACCCAACGTGGAGACAGACATAAAGAGACACTGTACACACAATCACACTCACCAAGCGTACTCTAAGCCCCAGGTCTAGGTACCCTTGCTACCCAGACCCAGGTAGTGTTACCCTTTTCCCTGGGGTGAAGAGAAGCAGACCGCCCCAGTTCGGCAGCAGCAGTGAGGCCCCACTTTCCAGACCCCGATCGGGCGGCCATCTCCTCCTCCTAGTCCCCCTGCTCCAACAGGCCGTAGAGAACGGGGGTGTGTGAAGACTCCAAACCTCCCTCCACCCGCTCATATGTAGTGGTGATGCATATGTGTTCTAAGGTGCATTTAAAACCCAGGAGGGGATGAAGCTACCTGCCAGAGAGCAGCAGGTAAGCGCATAGCCCTTCCTGATAGCCCTCAATGTCTACATGTATTTAAAATTGAGAGGTGGGCAACGACACCAGGAGTGAGGTTGTACACCCTGATGGTCTTTTGGGTACCGTGTAGCGTGCCCACCCCCAAGATCCTATATGTATGTGTAACATATGTGTAATGACAATGTGAGTAATGTGAATGTCTAAGTTGTGGGATAAAATTGAGGGACAGGCAGCCAGAAGGGGACGGGGGGGTAGCCTCCCCTGCACCCTGGTGACATATTTCATTCATGTCTATTCAACAAAACCAAAAAATGTTCTAGATGTAGTAATCTTTAAATAATTTGTCGAACAGAGCAACCTCAGCCTCATTTCAAATAATACGTTTAAAAGACATTATCAAGCATTTTTAAGTAGAAATAACTTTATCTTTCTTCATCACAAGCTAGCTGTTGTTGTCTGTAAATAGGCCTTTAATCAGTAGGTAAAGTTCTAGAATAAACCAGTAAAGTGTAACTATCAAAAATAACCCAGTGATTTTTAGAGTGTTGGAATTCACTTTTTGCTTACCATGTTTTATTTCATAGTAGAGGTGAAATCAGTGATATCTGATCAGGTCACAGTCTAGTTGAAAATGCCAGTTTCAGAAGAATAATGTGGCTTCTTCTGAAGCGTATGTTCTACACAAACAATTGGGTAAAATCTTGGCCCAATATTTGATCAAAGCTAGCGAACCTATGACCCAATAGAATTATTCAAGCCAGGGAGTTAATTAAAGAACCCAGCACATCGCCAACCCAACTCTTGAGTCATGACTTTTAAACCAACATTTAAACTAATAACCTACGGCTTTTACCCAGAAGTTGTTATAAAAGTAACCTTGCATGGTTTTATTATGTATTTGCAGAGGTTTTGTGAAAAAAAGTTCAGTTTGTGTTTAGAGGTTTGTGAAAAGGGTGCAAGGTTGTATCTTAACAATTATGACAATGTACAAAAGCTTTAGCAAAATATTTGGTTATTTATGAAATTAAAATTTTGGGAAGAGGGAAGCAAAGGAGGGGAGACTTATTTAAAGAGAGACCTCATCATGTGTGTGTGTGTGTGTGTCTAATTGTATGCTCGTGTGTGCTGATTCCATCAAAAGCAGAAATTAGATGGAGGACACAGAAGCAAACAGATTAAAAATATTAAAGTAATTTCAAGAGAAATTAGTGTAATTTCAAGCAGGTTTATACGTGGGTTAATCTATCAGTGAGTTAATCTAATCAGTGAGTGTTTAAAAACTGAAATGAAAGTATTCTGCTCCTCTGTTGTTGCTTTGTTGGGTTTCTTTGGCTGGCGCATTTCTCAGGTTTCCCAATAGTGGGCAGTATTACCCCTTCAGTTTGTGGCTTCTTCTTTGGTTATTTGGTGTGCACTACACTGCCCCCTTTGGTGATGTGTTGTAAGCAGCAGGCAAAGTTCACGCAGGCAGTGGGAGAAAATGCATGGAGCAGAAAACAAGCTGCAAAACTTTAAGCCCAGTGTACATCGTTGGGGAGTTTGTTGAGCCATAATCTGTAAGTAAGCAATGTCTAACTTCATTTTCTGTAAGATTTGTTACTTTCATGTTACTTAAAAGGTTATTTGAACGTATAAGGAAAGATGTTAATGATGAATGTAAAGCATACGGAAAGCTATGTTGCTAACTTCTGTTTTGTTTACAAAATATGTTGATACTGATGCTTACGTATTATTTTACTGTATGTTCACAGTCTTACAAATTAAAAGAGGATTAAAACGGTCTTCAGTTAAAGACACAAAGACAAAGCAACGTGTCCTGTCGTTCCTGGAACCATCTCCTCTTATGTTAAGCTCGCTGCATAGGGTGAATAGCCATACATTTGTGATAGATTGATTATTTGTTGAAGTTCATAATGGAGTAAAAAGTTGTGGTTAAAAGTTACCCAATATATTATTCAATTTATTTCAAATATGTAAATGTATAAACAAGGGTAAAAGAAGTCCCATTAAGAGACGTAATGTAACACAGGCTAAAATAGTTAAAAGAGTTCATGACTATGTTCAACCGGATAATAATCTTTAATGTACGGTGGCCCCTAGAGACAAAGCACGTACAAACTCCAAAACGCGCGCAAACTCCAAAACGCGCGCAAACTCCAAAACGCAACGGAAGTGCTCCAGGACGCTAGGGGCAGTGTTGAGCTTTTGTTACCTAGTAACTACACAAGCCAGGAAGTACCAATGACCGGATTTGGGGTCTGCAGCCTTTTTTTTTTTTCTCCTTTTTTTCTTCAAATATTAAACTTTATTAAGAAACAGTATACAGAACATGTATACAATCAGAACAAAATTAACATATGCCAGGGGGTGTAATACAAAGAATTACAAACATTCAAATAATTTGTAATTACTACAAATAGTAATAGTTTTCATAGCCTTTTTGTTAAGTGATCCACTAATCAATTTTATGTAACATAAACATTACTATAATGATGTTTTAAAATTAGGTTTTTTGTTACTGTATTTGCATTTGTGAAAATAAAATTTAGCTAAGATAACTAACAAGTTTATTATAAAGTAAACATCTCCTTTTTTTTTTCCTTCGAAAGAAACAAAATACAACATTTTCCCATTTCACAGTAAAGTCTTTATAGAGATGTCCAGCAATGAATCTACTGAAGTCTTTCCAAAATGTTCTAGCGTATGAAGAGATCCAGAAGAGGTGTTGCACAGTCTCAGGATGGCTTCCACAAAATCCACAGTTCACATTTATGTCCCTTTTGAACTTCGTCATGTAATGATTAGCAGGATAAAATTTATGCAGTATTTTAAATGAGACTTCCTTCACTTTATTCGTTACCAGATACTTGTTAGGAATTGTCCATACTCTTTTCCAGTTAATGTCACTGACAAAGAAATTCCAATAAGAGACCACATGTGGGATTAGTTAGAGATTCTGTCTGGAACAAAGCACGGATATTCTTATTACTTTTACTGTGGTTTGTTAGACAGATTCTTCCTATGTGTGAATCTAAAGGGTTGGGGAGAGAAACAGATGATATGCAAGGTTGAATACCTTTAAAAAGCATTATAATACCCGTAGGTATTGCATCAAATAATATAGCATATTCTTTGGGTGTGGCTGGAAATTTATAGGTGTTTAAGAATTCTGAATAGGACATAAGCTGCCCATTAGGATTAAACAGCTGATTCACTAAAACAATCCGTTTCTCAACCCACCTAGAAAAAAATAATGATTTATTTTTATACAATATGTTCCTATTATTCCAAATTGAATACGTATGGGGTGTAAAGTTGTGTTTATATATAAGGGACCAAGCTAATAGAACTTGTTTGTGAAACATCGAGAGCTTTTCTGGAAGCTTATCTATATTATAATCACAACCTAAGATAAAACTTAGACCACCAAACTTAGAGAAAATGTAGTGAGGAATAAAATTCCAAATGGATACCGGATTTTTAAGAAAATGTTTAGCTCAATTAATCTTAAATGTATTGTTTAGAGTAGTAAAATCCAAAACATTGAGACCACCGTGTTCATAGTTATTCATCAATACACTCTTTCTGATGTATTGTGTCCGGTTTTTCCAAAGGAAGTTGAAGAGCATTCGGTCAATATCCTTACAAGTTTTGCCATCCACATGCAGAGAAATTGCTGCATAAGTCAGTCGAGACAGACCTTCTGCTTTTGAGAGCAATACCCTTCCTCTTAAACTTAAATCTCTCTGCAACCATTGATTTAATTTGGTTTGAGGTTTTTTGATAATTGGGGGAAAATTTAGTAAAATTCTGTCTTTTGGATCTTTGCAGATAATCAGACCTAAATATGTTGCTTCATTTTTAACTGTTATATTACAAATACTCTGAACATTACACTCTTTGACAGGTAATAATTGACATTTATTTAAGTTTAGGACCAATCCAGACCCTTTTGAGAAATCCTCTATTACACGTAAAGCAATTGGCACTTGGCTGGCATTTTTAAGAAAAATTGTGGTATCATCTGCCAATTGACTGATGACAATCTCTCTGTCTGCTATGTTTATACCCTTCACAGGGCTATTCGAAATATGAGAGGCAAGAATTTGGGTGCAAAGTAAAAAAAGATAAGGGCTAATCGGGCAACCTTGGCGTACACCTCAATTAAGACTAAAACGAGAAGTGGTGCCATTTTTCATTCTAATAGAACTATTAGCATTGGAATACAGAGTTTTGATAGCTCTGCAGAAGATATCACCAAAACCAAATTTCTGAAGTGTAAGAAATATAAATTCATGCTCAATTGAGTCAAAGGCTTTATAGAAGTCCAGGAGAAGGATAAATGAGTCATCAGATATTAATGCTGAGTAGTCCAGAATATCCAAGACGAGTCTAATATTATTGGAGATGTGCCTGTTTGTCATAAAACCAATATCGTCTACAATATCGTCCAAAATATATTTAATTCTTCTAGCTAGCAATACAGCTAATATTTTATAATCATTATTTAGGAGGCTTATTGGTCTCCAGTTGTTTATAAAAAGTAGGTCCTTCTTAGGTTTGGGAATTAAAGTAATAAGTCCTTGAGTAAGGCTGGGAGGAAGAGTGCCCCTTTCAATACTTTCATTATAAACCTGCAACAAAAAGGGTGCAAGCTGACAAGAAAATGATTTATAGAATTCAGCCACCAGCCCATCTGTGCCTGGAGATTTGTTGTTTTTAAGAAATTCAATAGATGTCAATATCTCTTTTTCAGTAATTGGACTGTCACAAAAAAGCCTATCAGCACTTTTAATCATTTCAACATTGTTTACAGAGTCAATAAATTGGGTAGCGACCTTTGCGTTATAATTGGATTCATACAACTTTGAGTAGAAATTACAAAAAAATTGAGAGATAATTTTTGCATCATCACTGACCGTACCATTTATATTCAATTTATGAATAGTATTGGTTTTAGATCTATGGGTCTGCAGCCTTAAAGGCCGCATTTTAAGGCCGATTACGTCACAGCGACATGACGAAGGCTGTGTCCCAATTAAGAGACTGCACGCTTGAAGTACGCGTACTACGTACGAGAAGTGCGGAAGTGAGAGGCTTGTGAAATGGGACGGTATACGCTTCGTCTCGCTGTACAGGTTGCCTAGCAACCATGATACTAACCGCGAGACACGTTACATACAGCATTGTTTGACAGAAATGAAGGAGAAAAATGTTTTGTTAGTCATTCATTTTTGTCATGACATAACAGATGGAGAGAATAGACAGACTGTTCCCTGTTTGTGAAGGACTGCTAGAAAAGTTTAAAATAACTAATTGTCTGTCCTGAATCAGTCTTATTAGGTAATGTTCAAATAATTTGATCATTCCAGTGTTTTCAGTGTGGGAGAAAGTACTCAGGGCCTTCAAGTTACACACTATGAAAGGAAGCAACAGGTTTAATGTTCAGAAAAATAAAGTATGTATCAGCAGCAGAATGGAACTAAAAATAAATGTTTGTTTCGGTTCTATGAAGCTTTGAGTATTTTGGATCAGTAGCACTGCTGTGTTTGTTGCATCATATTGCTGTAATTGTTTATATGCTTTATATATTCTGAGGTAAGTTGATCTATAGTGTTACATCATATTCTATAAGGATGTTATGTGTTTGGACACTTCGTGCCCAGTTTGACCCATTTAGCAGAAGTCAGCCTGTTTAAGGCTCTGATGTCTATTCTGTATGACTTAAAGCAGTTATGACATGGTCTGATTTTCTCACCCAATAATGGAATGTTTAATATATCAGTCTACTCTTCATTCTATCAGAAACAGTTATCACAGCTTGTACATTTTCTTTTTACACATGTATGTAAGCATTGAGCCAAATTTAGTAATGCCAACATACTGAAGGAACAACATTTGTCTCTTATATATGATACACCTATATGTGCACTGTCAATATACATTTTGAACCAGCTGCAGATGTCAGAGTAACAACTGACTGACCCCCACATAAAGTGCGTTACAGTAGTCCACAGGGGAAGAAATAAAAGCATGGATCACGGTTTCAAAGTGCTGCCTAGGAAGAAAAGATTTCACTCTTGCCAGTCGCCTTAAATGATAAAAATGGACTGGTTCAACTTAAAACCAAGGGCAGTAACAACAGGTTTAAAATAAACTTCCAGTGGTTCCAAATGAAAAGAAGAGGACTCACAGGGGCCACTGGGTCCAAACACCAACAAATCTGTTTTCTTTTCATTCAAATTTAAAAAGTTTAGAGCCAACCAAGCTTTAATGTCATCTAGGCATGTCAAGAGAGGTTTTATTCAGATGCCATCCTTCGGCTTCAATGGCAAATAAATTTGGCAGTCATTCCTATATACTTGTCTTTGAGTGAAGATTTAAGGTGGTAAGACATGTAAATAACTGCAACTTGAATCTGTACTGAAGCTCAGTATTTGACACAGAGTTCATGTTCACTGCTGTAATAGCTAATAATGACTAATATAATAACCATAATATTGGCCATATTATATTTACATTACCAAAGTGATATGACTTTAGTCTCATGAACAACATTAGCTAATTGTTATTTACTAGCTAATCTTAAATGACTGTTCAGTACAGAAATGAAGCCCAAAAATCATGTTTTACTGTCCTGTGGTCTCAGCCTCACACACAAATCACACAAAGCTCTTGTAGAAACAAACAAACAAATGAAAAAAATATGTTCTCCTTCATTTCTGTCAAACAAAGTTGTATGACACGTTTCCAGCTGTTAGTATCATGGTTGCTAGGCAACCTGGGAAGCGCGACGGAGACTAGAGCCCATGTATTTGCAACAAACTTGCCGTTTATTTTGCAAATCGAGCTCAACACTGCCCCTAGCGTCCTGGAGCACTTCCGTTGTGATTTGGAGTTTGCGCGTGTTTTGGATTTTGCATGTGTTTTGGAGTTTGCATGTGTTTTGGATTTTGTAAGTGTTTTGGATTTTGCACGTGTTTTGGATTTTGTATGAGTTTTGGAGTTTGCATGTGTTTTGAATTTTGTACGTGTTTTGTATTTTGCATGTGTTTTGTATTTTGCACGTGTCTTGGTGTTTGCATGTGTTTTGGATTTTGTACGTTTTTTGGAGTTTGTGCGTGCTATTTGGAATTTGTAAGTGTTTTGGAGTTTGTACATGCTTTGTCTCTTTGGGCCACCGTATTAATGTGACTACAACTTGTGTAACATTCAATCTGTGATCTACTTGTCGAGCCTGGGGAATAATCCATGTGATTTAGTGATCGTGATTGATTAGTTATGCCTGCCGTTGCCGGAACGGGGAGCTCTGGCCACGATGCCTCATTCGCAATGAAGCTGCTGAAAGAGAAGCATCGTGTCTGAGCGTCGTCATTGACTTATCCCCTTTTCAGGTAATAATTGTGCAATTCTGCTGTTGGACTTTACAAATATGTATGTTGAGTTGTACTAACCGTGTTTCCAAATGTACCAAGAGGATACTAGGAATACTTAGATGACCTGTGTTAACTGTGATGTTAGGATAAGCTATAAGCAGCAAGCTAAGCTAAGCGCTCTGTTGGTGGCTAGCATGAAGCATTATCGTGCCAGACTGTGTATGAAACATACTGTACATTGTGTGCATTTTGCATTTGCTCTAGACAAAGAACATGTTTATTTTGTGTGAAGGGACAAATGCCTATTAGTATTTTTATATGAATATTTTATTTATTTTCTGTACATTTCAGTTTAATGGTCTAAGTTTGTTTATTGATTCATAAGCTGTTTTTGTAAATTTTTACATTCAATTTAATCTGTAACTTAAAGGAAAGGAAAGAAAACAGTCTTGAGATATATTGTCTTACAACTAACAGAGACTGTACATCGTTGTTAGGATGTTTAATACTTTTGTATGTATGTTTATATTTCTGAATCATTCACAATGAAGCTGCTGAAAGAGAAGCATCGTGTCTGAGCGTCGTCATTGACTTATCCCCTTTTCAGCCCCTTTTCAGGGTTTAACATTTTGGAGGCACCGCTGGGATGAATGTGATGAGGGCCCGCTGTCCCAGATAGACGCCCCAGTCATCATTCAACCCCTCACATCAAATACCACGGTGGGAGATATAGTGTGCTGGTTTCGACAGTTACGCAGAGGGACCTGCATGCAACCTGAGGTTAACTACTGGTGCCAGGGAAGCTGCACTGACTCTTCTGCAAAGAGGTCTTACATCACACTAATCTTTTCCACAAGCCACAGACTGAAATGGAGTCTTCAGGGCTAGAGGACCTGAAGTTAGAAGTTGCTGGTACATTGTATACAGTGACAAGAGACATTTTGATCGAAGTTTGTGATTTCCTAAATATTGCTGGTTCAAAACTTGAAAGGGTATCGGGTAAAAGTCGTTCCTCTCTCATTTCCTATATAATACAGCACTTAGAAAGAGAGGAGCTGGATGAGCTTGAAGATAAGGGAATGTCTGAGCTACTGATTTTGAAAGACAAAATTTTTGAGTTGCAACAGGCTGCTCAGAACGGTACATCGGGACACAAAACCTCAGATACTAACCAGACAGATTTTTTTTTTCAGCCCCTTTTCAGGGTGTAACACATTAACCTGAGGTCAGCAGAGAAAGCTTACATAATGTTACACAAAAACACAGATACTCACAGACCAGTTTGATTCAATGCTTAATAGTTTAATGATGCAGAAGAGAAAAAAAGTTTTGTTTTTAAGTTTTTGCTAAAAGTATTCTTTCCATTACACATTTCAATTGCTCCTTTTAAAAGACACAATCACACTATTTTATGTCACTTGTCGCTTCATTCCTTATGCATCGTTACAGCAAAAGAAAAAGGTAAAGATGTGAAAACAGATATTTTGAGTGAAATATGAGAAGATTTCTTTCTTTTTCAGATGACGTGCCTTCATGTCAGCCCAGGAAGTATGACTTATTCGTAATGCAGACAGAAGGGAATCGGGACTGGCAAGACTGATCATTCATACACAGGTCTCCTGTAAGCACCAAAAATCAACTTTAACTGAAATTTTTGTTGCATGGACACAAAAATATAGAATATATGAGAAAAATGTTTTGGGTTTTTTTGGTTTTATGTATAATGACAATAGCACTTGTATATATTATGTACAATATTATACCTGAAAAATTCATTTCCATGCATTGCTCGCTGCCCGCGTTGTTAGGCTCCCCCCGACACCAGTTTGTGTATTGGAAACGTGTTCCATCAATCCAAAACCAATAACCCTCCTACAGAACAGAAAAGAAGTTAAAAATAAGAAATCGTTTTTTAACGAAACTACACTTTAACATTATACATCGACTACCAAGTTTGGACACACCTTCTCATTTATTGGTTTGTCTTTACTTTCACTACTACCGACATTGTAGATACAAACTGAATATATCAAATATATGAAACAAGATATATGGAATTATATGGCAATGGAAAAAAAAGATAAGAGTGAAAAATAAGTAAAATATCCAGTGGATAGATTTATGTTTTAACTGGCAGACTGGCATACCTGTTGACCATCAGAACCACCAATCCATGTTTGTCCATTAGCTCTACTCCCATCAGATATCACCCTCTGAATCAGCTGGTATTCCCCAAGGCTCTGTACAGATGCAAGGTTTGCACTCATGGACTGACAGTTTCTCTACAGTAAACAAAAAGACAGAAGAGTTACAGAAGATTTATGAAACAACCTTCATGATTACACCACCACAAACATACAAATAATAATAAAACATACTAAGAAATATTTACATTGACTGACAAAATTATTGATTTTAATTACCTGACCTTGTATTAATAGCTTACCATTCAACAAGTAATAAAAAGTAACGTTTTTTAATAATTATTATATTGAAAGGACTAATGATTAATACACTTACAATCATTTATCATTCAGAATTATTTCATGCAGTTAATGTTGGTGGCTTAAACCATTTACTGCAATAATTAGCATTATTTTTATAAATTAAAAAAATAATATTTGCTATTATAAGCTTGGATGCATATTTCACAGTACAGCTGGTGTTAATCGAAGCATAAATTGACAGGTGATTTATCCATGGCATAAATTGTAGGAACGTGAAACTGGAGACTTTAGTGTGTTTGCTTCTTTGTTTGCATTTCTTGTTTACTAATATATTGTTACTGTTTACTTGTTAAAAAGTAAAGCCATATATGACATACATACATATTAGAACAAATGATAGCATTATTAAAATTCAATAAATGATAACATTAACAATGATCAATACATACTATCATAATTTTAGACAAATTTTAACAGTACATTGGCTTTGATAACATTTTAATAATTGTCAATATAAAAATGTTTAATATAATATTAAAAAAATATTATTATAAGGTCTTATCCAAATATTAAAGAATCAAAGAAACACAGTAACTGCTGAGTACTGATGCTATTACCTGAGCATCACCCCAGGGTAAGGGTGTAGAAACATAGAAGTAACATTTCTTGTTGTACTCAGTCCAACCAGCGGGACATGAGGGCTTCTTGGGAACATAGCACTCATCTGAAGACAAAGCAAACATATTGTGTGACAAAATGCTGACTCAATTCCCCCTTTGCTGGAATAATTATAATCATGGTCATTAACTTGTGTTTTATTGACAATAGTTTTACTTTTCAACAAATTTCAACTGGAAAATGTGTCATTTTCTTCCTTTAGATTTCTATTTTTAAAAACATGTATTTAAAAATAGATCTTATTATTTGGACAGCTGTATATAGCCCATTGACATGAACAACATTCAGTATGATACTAGTTACATACTTTTATACTTACCCTGAGCAGCGGTCAGAGCCACCATTGCACAGAGAAGTGCAGATGCAGTCAGCAGCTTCATGATGATATTTAGTGTCTCTGTAAGAAACACATTAACAAAAGTGATTAGCAGTTTGATAAAGAAAGGATAGAAGATCCTCAGCATATTTGTAACATACCTGTCTGTAGAATGTCTTCTCCTCTTTCAAGTGTCAGCCTGTAGCTTTACCCGTCAAGTAGAGATGAGCACTTATATACACTTTCTTATATTTACATTTCAATACCAGGAAGAGATGCACTAAAAATACTTAAGTATGTTTTGATTCCATGCTTCACTACCCCTGTCTTTACCAACCTTACGCAATTCTCTCCACCCAGCTTGAATTTCATGGATGTTTCGTTTCATTTATTGACTGCCGGTCAACAAAGATGTCACGCTCCTGGGTCTTTGGCCCAGTGTAAATGTGTCTGGACTTTTGATTCTGGGTTGTTTAATGTTCTATGGTTAAGGTTCTGTTCCTCGTTTTGGTTTACAGTTGTGATCCCTCTGTTTATATTTGTTTTCTTAGGTCTTCCTAGTTTTGTTTTCTAGTCTGTAGGTTTCTGTTATCATGGAGCACAGAACAGGGGAATTTCCATGCCCCATGTTTAGTCAGCCTTATCCTTTCCATTTAGTCTTGTCTCTGCATTCGGTGTTCTCTTTCTATCTCCCCGTCAGTCTTGTTCCCATGTATGTTTCTCCACTGGTCTCAGTGTCACACCCAAGTGCTTCATGATGATTTCGGAGTATTTCTATAAAAAACAAAATACCTAAAATGGGTAACAGATCAATAAAGAATAGCCATAAAATAGACAGTTTAAAAAAAAGGAAACAAACACTTTGAAAGCAAATCAGATTTGATACGATTTGATTTGACAAAGTTTCATTGCAGCAACTCAAAGAAAAGCATCATTTACACATAGCATAACATGGCTTGGTCATTGTGATGCACCAAGCAAGTTACAGCTTGGATTGAATGATTTTAACATCAACTGCAAAAACTGAAAACGTGTTTGTATTTGTAAATATTTGTAAGTCCATACAAGAAGCTGATTGTGAGAAAATGTATCATTTATCCTACTACAGTTTACACCTTAAAGAGAAAGCTCATGAATGTGCCAGCTCTGGAGACCATCTTCCCCCTTATGGGAAAATAGTTAGTTGTAGATGGCAAGTTGTCATGAGAGAAGTATCATTATAATATTTGCTGTAATGTGAGAGTGTTTACAAAGTCACTGTATCAGCCTCACTTCCTCATGTGCTACTGTTGGCACCATCAGTCACACATGAAACTGTTGTTTCTTTAGAGATGGGTGGATGCTCAGTCAACACCCTCATCAAATACCACTAAAATTCAACAGTTTTTTGTTTTTGTTTTTTACAGTTATCTTATGCTTATTTTTGTTTGTAGCATTTTGAAGTTTTTATTTGATTTGTCTCTTTTTTTGTTTTGTCTGCATTATTGAATGAAGTGATGCTTCCATAAATAATGGAGAGCAGAAAAAAGTTTCACTAGGTAGCTACAGCTTCTGTCCTTTTGTGATAGCTTTCACTCTCTCAAAACAAGTGTAATGTTTGTGAAATGCTGACTGTTCCTTATTGAAATATCAGATTTTTTTTTCTGTTACTAGGTCATACTTTGTATTTATTGAGGGTGTAAAATCATATTGGATATATATGGACTACGTAATGTTAGGAAATAATGGAGGTCACGTAGTTTGAAGAAAACCAACGATTTTTGGGAAAAGCCTAAAAATCATTGTCAAAAAATGATGCAACAGGAAAGTCTATTTTGGAAAGGTTAACATAAAATAATGTTGATAACCAAACAGTTGCTGGTCCCCATTGACATAGTATGGACATAGTATAAAATAACAATCCTATGGAAGTCAGTAGGGACAAGAAACTGGTTACCAACATTCTTGAAAATATCTTCTTTTGTGTTCAACAGAACAAAGAAACAGGTTCAGAACAACCTGGGGGTGATGATTACCAAAATAAAGTTTTATTCCTTTTATCTTATCCCTTAGCATTTAATTACTTCAGTTATACCAAATAATAAATGACCATCTTATTGGTCTCTTTTTAAGGTTAGTGTTGGAATACAAACATTTTGGGTTAACTGTAATGAAAACACATTTAATGCATAAACCTAAATTCAATTTATTATGAATATACACTCAAAAAAGTCAACTAAGGCAGTTGTTTGATTAATTCAATAGACATTTGTCTATTTAACATGAACATGTTGAGTTTAGGTTTTTAAATCATTATCAGTTGTTGGTTTAACATAAAATAACAAAAAGTTTAATGAACTAGATTTGCATTCTTCAGTTCAATTAAATATAATTATTTTAAATCAACAACTCTAAAACCGATGCCTAGTGCGCATGCTCAAACTTTCCAGAAGTGAAGAGGCGGGAACGCGGAGAAAGTTATATGTGTTCAGTGAACTGCCATTTCCCTGCGGAATCTTCCACAATACAGGTAAGTAATAAATAACTCAAAATATCTTAGTCAAACGAAGTTGTTCTGTTCGTCAATTGTTTAACAATGTTTTTAATTCCAAATGTGTAAGTTGTCATTAGACAGCGGGAGTGGAGCAAATACAGTGAAAATCTGGTATTAGACGGTGCCAATCGGTACTGTCTAATACCTGATTTCTAATCCGCTCTGGGTATATTTATACTATTATTAGCATTTCCACTTCATTGTTTTTCTTTTTTTTTTTTTTTACCCATTTTTGCAGTTAGTCTTATAGTGTTTTTAGCGGTTATTGATATGTTTAATTCAATATTTAACACGTTTGTAATTCACTTTCAAAGTAAATGAAGTTAGCTAAAGCTAGTATGGTTGTCTCATTGAACTTTTACCTAGCTCTGTTAGCATTCACTTTGGTTTTAAATGACGGTTATTGCAAGACATGGTCTTTCTTCACGTTTTTTTATTATCATTTGCACTTTTTCTTTCTTTCTTTCTCTCTCCTTTTATTTTAAGCATTCGGCCTCTCGCAGTAATGCAAGTTAAACTAGCATGTGCGAGTTGCTAAATATTAGCTGTGTCCAAATTCAGGGGCTGCATCCTTGGAATTAACTTGAACGCTAGTGCATGGGAAAAAGCATAAACACGAGGTCAGAGGAAAAGGCAATGGCAGATAGTTATGAAAATTGCCTGTGGGACCTTTACCGCAACTACCAGCATCTTTATTGCATAGTGTGAAACACTGCTATTACATTTGGCAACAGATTGGTTATTTATCTGTGAATTTTATATTGCAAGAGGTATTTATATGTATTTGTATTTTTTTTATACATTTGCAACAAATTTAAAAAAAAATCTACTGTGGAATTTTTATAAAATATTTTTGTCTGTTTTCTTTACCATAGTAACACCACAAAGAAAGCTGACCCCTTTTTCTGATTGTTTGTGCCTCCTCTTTAATACATGGTAAGCCTTTTACCATCATATATTTTTTATGATAGTTTTATGATTTAATCAAAGTGAAAAAAAAAAGGTGCCAATAAAACCATCCTTAAAACTGCTTTTCTTTTTTTCTTTCAGTGACTTGTATGTGGCAGTGCAAGCGTTGTTCCATCAGGGAGAGTAGTAGGTACAAATTATTGAAACACTGTACAGGGCTCGCAAAATCGCTAGCCCGACGTCCCGGGGCTAGCGATTTTTCCAGTCGGGCTACCAAAATCTATCTGTGCCCTGCCCGTCGGGCTGTCATAGGAAGGAAAAATATATGTCAATGCTTCTGCATTCTTTCGGAAATGTAGCTGGGTAATTATGTCATTGGCATCGGTGAGCCACTGTCAATATGTGACATATTGAAATCGCGTTTGAATTCGCGCTTGTTTTTTGCTTTCACTTTGCAGTCGCGCAAACTGTGTATAGAGAGTGACAGTACTGATTGGTGAGTGATGATAATTTGCGCACCAATTCCTCTGACATCGTCTTATCAATCGTTAGCTTACTATGCAAACATGACAAGTGAAATCTCCCGCAGCTTAAACATGTGAGAGGTTGATCGCGCAGAGAATCGCTGAGCGTTATGTGAGTGCGTGTGTAAAAGCAGGTTCTGCTGAGCCAAATAAGACAGGTCAGGGGGAAGAAGTGACAGCCAAAGAAAAGCCTACCACAAAAAAAAGCGTAAAAATCATTGTCAAAAAATGATGCAACAGGAAAGTCTATTTTGGAAAGGTTAACATAAAATAATGTTGATAACCAAACAGTTGCTGGTCCCCATTGACATAGTATGGACATAGTATAAAATAACAATCCTATGTAAGTCAGTAGGGACAAGAAACTGGTTACCAACATTCTTGAAAATATCTTTTTTTGTGTTCAACAGAACAAAGAAACAGGTTCAGAACAACCTGGGGGTGATGATTACCAAAATAAAGTTTTATTCCTTTTATCTTATCCCTTAGCATTTAATTACTTCAGTTATACCAAATAATAAATGACCATCTTATTGGTCTCTTTTTAAGGTTAGTGTTGGAATACAAACATTTTGGGTTAACTGTAATGAAAACACATTTAATGCATAAACCTAAATTCAATTTATTATGAATATAGGACTATAGATTTGTCGAAATAAGTACACAAGAGTTAGTTGAATTTTCAAGTCAAGAAATGAAATCAAAAAGATCATGACATTTCTAAACATATTATTTTTTAAAGAATATTCATGTATTAGTGCATTGAACAAGAAAAAAATAAAACAAGTAATCATTGTTCTAATTATGATTTTTACGGTAATTCCTACTTTCTACTGCAATCATATATTCTTACAGAATTTATCATGAAAGAAAGCACTAAGCATTCATTTTGAGAGTTAATCTTGGACAGCCAGAGCACACTTAGATTTTGGCAAGACTGAATGGACATGTCAAATAGTGCACAGTTAGTGAATAAGGCCAATTTCAAATGTCTGCTGTAATCTACTAGGCTAATGCTCTTACACTGAAGATTTATAATGTGATGTTTACAGGACCCATAATTCTCTCCTTCTTCTCTTTTCAAGGAAATCCCAGACACCCTTCCAGAAGACAGAACTCTGCTGATGACTAATGAAGAAGAGTGCATTGCAGGTTCTGTTCAGATAGAGGTCCCAGTGGATTCAGGTCAAACTAAAGAGCAAAACCAACTTGTCACGGTTCTGGGTCCGTTGGACCCAGTATTTTGAGTTTATGTTTTGGTTTATTTTTGCATTATGGATTGTTTTCTGATGTTCTGGTGCTTTGTTTATTATTATCATTATAGATCTGTTTCTGTTATTCTTGGTGAGGGATCAGTTCTTAGGTTTTGGGTTCTCATGTGTGTTGCAGTTTCTGTTCAGTGTCTAGTCTGTCTCTCTGTGTCATGTCTGCATCTGGTTTAGTAATTCTTGTTTCCTGTCTTATTGTCTGTGAAGGTTCTCAGTCATCCAGGTCATCGTAGTCAAAGGAGCTTGCAAAGAAAAGTTTACCGGAAGCCCACAAACACGGACCAGTACCTCCTCTTTGACTCCCATCACCCTCTGGAACACAAACTTGGAGTAATTAGGACCTTACACCACCGGGCAGAACATGTTCCCTCTAAGCCTGAAGGAAAAAAGAAGGAACACACACATGTAAAGGAAGCACTCAAAACGTGCGGCTATCCTAAATGGGCGTTCTTAAAGTCAGCAAAGAGGCACAGAAAAGAAGACCAGACACCAGCGAGGGAGGATAAGAAAGACAGACGCAACAACATTGTCATCCCCTATGTAGCCGGTGTATCAGAGAAACTCAGGAGAGTTTTCTGCAAGCATGACATCCCAGTGCATTTCAGACCCAGCAACACGCTCAGACAAAAACTGGTTCACCCGAAAGACAAAACTCCAAAACACAGACTTAACAATGTGGTGTATGCTGTACAGTGCAGCGAGGAATGCTCAGACCTCTACATTGGAGAGACCAAACAGCCACTTCACAAGCGCATGGCACAACACAGAAGAGCCACCTCCACAGGACAAGACTCAGCAGTCCATCTGCATCTTAAGGATAAAGAACACTCTTTCAAGGATGCCAATGTTCACATTTTGGACAGAGAGGACAGATGGTTTGAAAGAGGAGTGAAAGAAGCCATCTATGTCCACTGTGAGCGACCATCTTTGAACAGAGGCGGGGGTTTACGACACCAACTCTCTGCCATCTATAATCCAGTTTTGAGATCCCTTCCCAGACGCCTTAACGCCCACTCACATCCTGGGCCATCTGACCTCAGGAATTTGCATGATAAGGTGGGGCCAGGTTTCACAATCAACACACCCGAAACTCTGGCTGATTGTGACCCACACCCAGTTTCACACCTTGGCTCAGGCGATTAGAGGATCATCAGGGGGTCCTTTTGTCCCTCTTTGGGGGGTTACTCCCACTAGGTTTATATCTGGGACTCTCCACCATTTGACCTTAGAACTGAAGAAGCTTCTCGGATGAGAGGTGAAACGTCTTCAAGTAACTTAAAGAAATCCAGACGCTTTTCTTTGCAAGCTCCTTTGACTTCCTGTCTTATTGTGAAAGTCTTTGTCTTATGTTAGAGTGTGCAGCTTAGCTCCCCCGTCTCATTAGCCCTGATCTCCCCCAGCTGTGTCTCCCTTCTGTTGCCCATTCCCTCATTACTACCCTGTGTATTTAAGCCCTGTGTTTTCCCATGCTCGGTGTCGCGTCGTACCATCAGATTATGCCTGTGTGTTTCTGTTCTCCATATTCCGTGTTCACTTCATGTTTTGTTTTCGTACCAGCAATAAAGCTGAGGTTTTTGAGTTTCAAGTTAGTGTCAGAGTTCTGCGTTTGGATCCTCCTCTCCGCCTGCCCGCACACAGAGCCCTGACACAACTTCTATTTCTGGCACTCAAGCTCAAACACAGTTTGACCAATGACTGTCTTGAAGATATCATGAAAATCCTTAATGTTGTTGGTGGCAGTGATTCAGCATGCAGGACAAAATATTCATTTTACAAAGCTTTTGATGATACAAAAGACATCATGAAAATCTGTTATGTGTGTGAACAGGGTAGTAAAATAATGTCAGCTGAGCTGGACCAAGTTCATTGTGTTCAATGCAACACCACCTATGACAAAGCAAGTAGGTTTACCAATAAGGTTTACCAATGATCCGAAGGGCCAGCTCTGTTCTCTGAGCAGCACCTTCAGTGGGAGAATGCGGCACCCACGGTGTGGGACGGAGAGATTTCGCAGGTCTTTCCTCCCCACTGCTGTCAGACTCCATAATAAAAACTTTAACTGATCAAACACACACATCCATACATATGCAATAATACTAAGTGCAATAATCCTTTCTGTCATCGTTGTATTTTTACTCAGTTGTATATAGCATTTGTATTTGTATTCTATTTTTATCTTATTGTATATTTATTTTTATTTTATTCTACTGTATATAGTATTTTATTTTATTCTATTCTGTACAGTTGTGTACTGTATTTATTCTTATTGTATCCTAATTTTTGCCTCATAACTTTTGCACTGTCCACTTCCTGCTGTGACAAAACAAATTTCCCACGTGTGGGACTAATAAAGGTTATCTTATCTTATTACTGAACAATAACTTTTTCATATACCTCTCCTTGGAAGATCAAATCAAAAGTGTCTTGAGAATGCCAGGAATTACAGATGAATTAATTGCTTCCATTGATGAGTGTGTGGACCTACAGGACAGTGGTTTCACATGGGAAAATGACAAAGGAGTTTCTGTCAATACAAAAGTAATCCCTCTAATTCTAATGAGTGACTCAGTTGCCAGACCTCTTGTCCAGAATTTTAAACAGTTTAATGGTGAACATGGATGCTCCTACTGCCTTCATGAAGGAAAGGAAGTTGAAAAAGGCAGAGGATCCACTCGTGTATATCCTTTTCAGAAGGACGTTCAATCCACTGTACCATCTGGGAACTCTTCTTGTTTCGTAATAACACAAACACTAAATCCTCCTTCTCTTGTGCTGTTTTGTAGCAGTGTATACTGTATACTCTCTCTCTGTTTCTTTGTCTGATTGTGGAATAAAAGTATGAACATGTGTTTATAACTTGTGTTTGAATCCTGCAGCTTATCACACATTTGATTTCCATGTGTGACGACTGCAAGTGTCCAGAGTGAGGACAGACTGAGGGACCCACTGCTGCACATCATCTGTGAGGCTTTGCACCCCTGATGATCCACCAGGACAAACTCAGCAGTGTGTGAGGAAGAGGAGGAGGAAGAAGAGCCAGCAGCAGCTGACAGATGGAGAGAATAGACAGACTGTTCCCTGTTTGTGAAGGACTGCTAGGAAAGTTTAACATAATTAATTGTCTGTCCTGAATCAGTCTTATTAGGTAATGTTCAAATCATTTTATCATTCCAGTGTTTTCAGTGTGGGAGAAAGTACTCAGGGCCTTCAAGTTACACACTATGAAAGGCAGCAACAAGTTTAATATTCAGAAACCTAAAGTATGTATCAGCAGCAGAGTGGAGCTAAAAATAAATATTTGTTTCAGTTCTGCGAAGCTTTGAGTATTTTGGATCAGTAGCACTGCTGTGTTTGTTGCATCATATTGCTGTAATTGTTTATATGCTTTATATATTCTGAGGTAAGTTGATCTATAGTGTTACATCATATTCTATAAGGATGTTATGTGTTTGTGTACTTTCTGCCCAGTTTGACCCATTTAGCAGAAGTCAGCCTGTTTAAGGCTCTCATATCTATTCTGTATGACTTAAAGCAGTTATGACATGGTCTGATTTTCTCACCCAATAAAGGAATATTTAATATATCAGTCTACTCTTCATTTTATCAGAAATAGTTATCACAGCTCGTACATTTGCTTTTTATACATATATATAAGCATCGAGCCAAATTAAGTAATGCCAACATACTGAAAGAACAATATTTGTCTCTTATATATAATACATCTATATATGCACTGTCAAAGATACTTGAGTGTCTTTGAGTGAAGATTTAAGGTGATAGGAAATATAAATAACTGTAACTTGGATCTGTACTGAAGCTCAGTATTTGACACAGAGTTCAAGTTCACTGCTGTAATGACTAATAATGATTAATATAATAACTTTAATATTGGCCATATTATATTTACATTACCAAAGTGAGATGACTTTAAACTCATGAACAACATTAGCTAATTGTTATTTACTAACTAATCTTAAATGACTGTTCAGTACAGAAATGAAGCCCAACAATCATGTTTTACAGTCCTGTGGTCTCAGCCTCAGATACTTATTATATCACACAAAGCTCATGTAGAAACAAATGTACAAAATATGTTCTCCTTCATTTCTGTCAAACAAAGCTGTATGAAACGTTTCCAGCTGTTAGTATCATGGTTGCTAGGCAACCTGGGCAGCGCGACGGAGGTAGACCGTCCCATTTCACAAGCCAACAAGCATCGCACTTCTGGCCTTAGCGGTCTTTGAGTACGCGCCCCTTGAGGACCGTTAAGCCTGCGTACTTTAAGGCTGCAGAACCTGAATTGCGATACAGCCTTTGTTCATTGTATTTAGTTTCACTTCCCCTGTCCTGCCATTATGTTCATGTCAGTCAGCTGTTTCCCCATGTGTTCCCACTTCCCCTGATCACCTCCTGTTTATATTTAAGTTCTCTATTTCTGCGTTTCATTGTCAGGTCATCTGTTAACCTCACCGTAGTATGTCATAGTGTTTCATAGTGGTCACAATTGTCACAGTTTATTCACAGTTTCTCATAGTTGTTTCATTGTGTTTCTTAGTTTTCATGTCTACATGTAAAAGTTCTTAACATTAAAAACAGATGACTGCATAATTTTTAAGTACTTAACATACTTCAACACTTAGGAAAAGTGTGTAACAGTCACAATGGTGTGGTGTCTCTTTAATGTAGCATAAGTCGAGGGTTTATGATGTCATTAGTGTGCGCCACTGCCCTCTCTGTTGCTGTGTCCGAATTCAGGGGAAGGATGTTCATAAGGACACTGCCTACCTACGTCACAAGGTAGTGTCCGTAGACAGACGGGTAGTCAAGAAGTGAGCGGCTGTGGACAGCCCCATTTTTTTTCTCCATAGAAACTTTATTGAACAAACAATGAGTATCCAACATAACAGATGGGCTGTGGACAGCCTTCTATCCTTCAACCCCGCCCTTACTTGCGTGTTTTTCCGTCGCTAGTGCCACAGCGCGAAAACTTTAAAATGGACCCAGAAATGTCACTCCGTTGTTTGTACAATTTTAATTCTCGAGGAGCTAGAAAACCTTATCGTCATCGCCAGCATGTTTTGTACCTTAGGCTCATCACAGACAATCATATCCAGGTAAAATAATTTCCTTTAATATACACGCATTTAGGAATTACTTAGCTAATTACACAGATAATTGAATTATTGCCAGCGTTGTGCCAAAAAGTGTTCGCCTGCCAAAACTGATTTCCAATTGTAATCGATCCCTTAATTGATTAACTTAGGGACATGGATATTCTAGGTACTTTCAATGAGGAGAAGAGGAACAAGAAAACTAGAACATCTTCTTATGCTGTCTTATAGAGAACACTCTATGGCATTTATTACAACACAACACATAACAGTCTCATCAGCAACTTCAATAATATGCAGAATGTTAACAACACTTATGAGACAAAACCCCAATACAATCCCCCCTTCAATCAGTCAGTTCAGTTTCCATAGTAGTAGTAGTCCATTTATGTCTCTTGTCACAGCTCTACCTCCACCAACCACTCTGGTTGGTGAGGAAAGGAAAAAAAGTAAAATATGGTGTTGAAGTAAAAAATAATAAAATAAATTCAGAGCTCTGAGAAAAAAACTTTGTCAATCTACCCGGGTAGTGTGTGTGTGTGTGTGTGTGTGTGTGTGTGTGTGTGTGTGTGTGTGTGTGTGTGTGTGTGTGTGTGTGTGTGTGTGGATAAGCCCAGTGCTTATCTGCAAAGATGAGTAAAATCCTCGTTCGCCGTCCTTCTAGGCGGAGCAATGCGTCTCTGGAAAAAGCCCCACTGGATTCGCCTTCCAATCGCCGATCAAGTATCCAGCAACTGTCTCTTACACTATGTCCCAACAAAGTAAAAAACAACTGGAAAAAGGGATGCGTGGTAAGCAAATTCTAATAGTCTGTAACTATAAAAACCTTAACACTTAGAAAAAAGGTTCTTATTCTCTTCGGTACTCCATGCGCTGGGTGCGTTCTTCTTCTAGCTTGCTGGCTCCGCTGCAGCTCTTCTTCTTGCCGCATAATGCAGCACAGGACAACTATAGCAGTGTTGCCAACTCCTCAGTAAGGAAAATCGCTATTGGTTGTCCTAAAAGTCGCTAGAAGTCGCTAAATGACGTCACCGCCTAATTTGCATAATTGATCATGCTAATCTAATTGTAACCTATGTTGTTGGAGAGAGAAATAACATCGTGGAAGAGACATAAAGTGAGTAAAAAACATCCTAAATGCATTTAGAGTTTATTTAGAACTACAAATTAAATTTATTTTAGCAATTATTGTTTTTTTTTAATGTCACAATTCCAACCCTGCTCCTTTACCCGGGCTTGGACTGGCAAGTGACCCGAAATAGGCACTCTGGTGGAGTTACTTTGTGTGTGTGCGTTTATAAGTAGTTTTAAACCTTGTGATCAACAAAACAGCATAAGAGTAAAAGAGTAAAAGAACTGACTGCGTTACAGCACCCGCTGCTTGTTGAGAGTAAAAGCGATACGCGCTTTCATGTCTTTTTTTAGCGACTTTCTTTAGAAAAAAAGTCGCTAAGGGGTCTGAAAACTCGCTAAATATAGCGACAAAGTCGCTAATTTGGCAACACTGAACTATAGCGCCATCACTGCCATCTGTTGGATAGAATTAGTACTGCATACATTAAACATTAAATCACTGGCTTGAACAGCAGTGGATAACCTTGAGAGGGTTACACAATGTTTCCGTGTGGAATATCTTTATTTATGTTGGTAAATAGACTTCGGTGAACATGGTTTACAAAGGGGTTTTATGCATATAATAATTACCTGTTGTTCAAGTATCCTTATAACTCTGGTTTTAATGTAGGTTCAATTGATATATTTATTGCGCTGTCTGCTGTCCTCTTGACCAGATTACTCTTAAAAAATAAATTTGTAATGTCAACAAGATTGTTTGTGAACTGGATAAATAAAGGATCTAGAAAAGTCTCTGCCAAAAACTGATTGCAGCTTCTACCTTGTTACAGGAATGTTGCTGGTGGCTCAAGGTGACTTGATATCGTTAATGAGGGAAACATTTGACATATGTTTCAGGTATTATAGAACAACAAGTTAGACGATCATTTTTTGGCACAACATCGGTCATTCTTACACATGTACTGTATCATATAAAATATATAAACTAAATATCTTTGAAACGTATAGAAGCTAATCTGTTGTTTTTTTTTTTTTTACATAGCACTTTATCAAACTGTTGTCTGCACAGAGTTACAAGTATTATGTCACAACCCGGCTCATAGGAAGTGACAAACAAATGGGAGACCACACACAGGCTTTTAAAGACTGTAAGACATATTTAATGAAAATAAGGTAAAGCAACTTAAACACAATTTAAAGGACATAACAGCCATAACTGAAACTTCCAAATGAACATGACAAGTGCCAGAGAGCGCGTCAAAGCCAGCCACCACTGGTTCAGTCAAGGTGTCTTTATATACACTGGGACTGGCCTCTCAGGTGTGCTGCATCAATAATTGGGTCAGCTCCACCTACCTGCAAGAAAAAGGTAAAAGAAAAAGCAAAACACAAGGCCAGCCCACTGGCCGTCACACTACTAATATAGCATCCACCATCTCCTGCTTGCATATTTCTGAAAATGCAGTGGACAATGGACAATGCAGTGGACAGTGGGAGGAAGCATCCTAAAGCTCTCTTTGCAGACCACCCTGTGTGATTCTCCACTCGCCAACCAGAAAAACAAACTGCAGGTCTCAGTTGCAGCACCGCATCCTTGTTGATCTTGCTCGGGCAGATTCAGCAACACTGCCAGAGACTTCCTGTAATCTATTACAGTTGTTCAAGAAACGGTCCAGGAACAGGTCACTCAGATTATTCCTGTATGAACAACTGTAAATATTGTTTTTTCATCTTTATATACTGTGTATTTGAAATATTCTTGTTTAAGAATCAGTGTGTGCACTTCCCAACACTGATTACTGATCACTGGACATACCTCACTATAAAATATGTCTAAGCTGCTCAGTATATATAAAAGTGTATGGCTCCGTGGCTTGCCTTGCTGTAGCACTGTTTTTGTTTTCGTCTTTTAGTTGAGAACTGTTACTTACCAAATTTGCCACATGGCTTAAACAAAAGAGCAATCAGTCCAGCTGCAGCTAAGAGAAACCCAGCTGTTCCTCCAATGGTGATGACAACCATTTGAAGATCAGATTTCATACAGCCAGCTAAAATGACATAACACTGTGCGGTTTTATAAATAACTTGGAATATTTTGAAAATGTAAAATACTCTAAAACATAAACCTCACATGGATGAAAAATGCAATTAAAACATGATTTTAGGTGTTAGGATGTACACATGTCACAGTGAAGTTCCTGCATACCTGGTATGAGGATTGTTGTTTCCCTTGTCTGGTTAATTGTTACCGTTATTTACTTTATTGCTATCAAATAAATATCCATGTAATATTGTTCAAAGCTAGCGTTATGTTCATACATGTTAAAAATGCCTGTAAATCAAATTGAGTTCAGTGACAATTACTGTTTGTTTGAATCAACTCATTTGGGAACTAATCTTTCTAGAAGTGACCACAGTCTGTCCATCCTCTCCCTGCTCTCCTCTCCTCAGCCTCTCTGATGAGGTCTAGCAGCTCATCATCCCGGTCTCTTTTCCTCTTTCTCCCTGTCGTTGGTGGCTGACTTGCTTCGTCATTGCTGTCGTTTTGGTCACCCACTGCTGTGCTTGGCCCTGGAGTGTCAGGCAGAGAGGACATTAGGACAGGAGGCTTAATGGAAGGCATCTGTCCTGTCACCTCATCCATGAGGGCAAACCAGGGCCAAGTAGCAGCAGTGGGCTTCCCACTGACCCCCTCTCCTGAGCCTGGATACTTGCAATCCTAAAGGCAGAGGAAATCACAAATGACAGTAGGCAAATAAAAACACCACAACAACTCTTAGTAATTGCACATTTATTAACTTCTGTTCTTAAGAAATATCTTCTTGATAACACACATACGTACTTTGTATTCTTTAAAGTTATCTCATGTCTTCTGGCCTGCAAGGGGGTGACTTTCCCCTGCAGGCCCATCTTCTCCAGAATTGTCCTGATCATACACAGCAAATAAGAGAAGAAAGGAAACCATGACAACTATGTTAATCCCTAAACCCAAAAGTTTTCACAGCAGAACACCAGAGGAACATCGTCTGGACATCACAGGTTCTGTACAGCAGCGGTTCGTGAGTCGTTTGGTACCGGGCCATGAAAGTTGAGGCGCCGCTGTGAAATTTATGGTTTTCGGGGTTTTTATCGTTAACTCGGTTTCCCTGGGTCTTTCGCGTGTTGTAGTTGTGTGTCTTATTTTGAAAGAAATATTTACGTTACCATAGCGACCAGAGAGCATTAAGCGGCAGAGAGGAGGATGTTGCTCTCAATGTTGGCACATTTTCAGGAGGACGCTGCTAATAACGTTACATTCACGTTTATTATTATATTTACAAAATACCACAGTTTTTGTCTTGGTCGGATCATTTTATGTGGTTGTATTTATCTTAAAGGCCGGTCCGTGTCTGACATAAACCGGTCTGTGGCGCAAAAAGGTTGGGGACCGCTGCTGTACAGCATGAAGGTTAATAGGACCGTACTCATATGAATATGATGTGTAAATTGATTGATTCTTGTACCTCCACGCCGTAGCGGCCCAATTCTTCACCCCAGTGAAGAGGTGATCATTTTCTCCTTGTTTTAATAAATTAAGCCGTTTGGTCTTTGTTCCCCACAACAGGGGTGGAGAGAAGCAGACCGCCCCAGCTCGGCAGCAGCAGTGAGGCCCCACTTTCCAGACCCCAATCGGGCGGCCATCTCCTCCTCCTAGTCCCCCCGCTCCAACAGGCCGTAGAGAACGGGGGTGTGTGAAGACTCCAAACCTCCCTCCGCCCGCTCATATGTAGTGTTGATGCATGTGTGTTCTAAGGTGCATTTAAAGCTACCTGAAGCTACCTGCCAGAGAGCAGCAGGTAAGCGCATAGCCCCTCCTGATAGCCCTCAATGTCCACATGTATTTAAAATTGAGAGGTGGGCAATGACGCCAGGGGTGAGGTTGTACACCCTGATGGTCTTTTGGGTACCGTGTAGTGTGCCCACCCCCAAGATCCTATATGTATGTGTAACGCGGTTAAAGGACCAGGGCGCCGTACTGCAGCTTCATAGACAATGAGCTATCAGAATTAGTTTCGACTATGGAGCCCGAGTGTGTGAATAAAACACAGGAAAGCAAATTAGAGCTCAAAATATATATATATATATATATATATATATATATATATATATATATATATATATATATATATCACAAACAAAAATAATGTTGACAATACAAAACAGCTTATTAGGTTCCAAAAGGAGGTGGGATGAGGTGTAGTCCAGTATGAGATTTAGTTTAGTTCCATAGACCTGTGATAGGTCATGTGTCAACAGTTTAATTCAGTCCATAGGTTTACGATTCCTACCGCAACGTAGCGGTGGTCGGGTGGCTCGCCATCACGCGCTGATCGCGGAAGAAAAAAAAAAACCTGACCTAAACAAGGTCAAAAACATAAATTATCATTCACCGAAGAAAATGAAACAGCATTCTACTGCTGTGACAAAATAAATACATAAATCCATAAATAACAAAGACAACTAATTAATGCCATGTTTCATACAACAATCAATAAACCATCATCTCTTATAATGAATTTCATTCAAAATACTATTATAGAAAACCATTCTCATGGGTCCCATCAAAGTATATCAGCAATAAAGCTAATAAACATTATCCAAAGTTAATCAAATATATTTACAAAACTCATTTAATCACAGGTGTTGCGCAACAGATTCAATAATCTCAATGGAATTGAGAATGGAATTGGCCGTTTTGGCATTTCATCAGAAAAGTAACAAAAAACATCCAAAACGGACAAAACTAGAAAATTCAAATCACTCCTTCAACTCTAGATACGTTAAGTCAACATTCGGCCATAATGGAATAAACAAAAACAACAATATTCAATAAATAAAACTAGTAATTGCACTTACTGTCGCTAGCCTAGCATTAGCTTGCCGGCGTTTTACCGGCTTCGCATTTTCATTAATTGTGACAAAACAAAACAAACAACTAACTCACCGTTTACTCGATTGTGAGGTAGTGTAAAGATGAATGAATCGGCCGGGTTATTGCACGCTGTCAACTGGTCTGTAGTGTTTGTCGATATCTGACAAGTACGCCAACCACAGGGACAACAACAGCCAGAGGAGCAGGGACATGCAGCTGATTGACCCGGAACTTATGCAGGGTTCATTCCCGCCACAATAAAGGGACTTGCGGAAGTGGGGTCAGAAGTTACCGTGGTTACATATGTGTAATGCGAGTGTGAGTAAGGTGAATGTCTAAGTTGTGGGATAAAATTGAGGCACAGGCAGCCAGAAGGGGGGATGCCTCCCCTGCATCCTGGTGACACATCCTGGTGTGTGGGTGATTGTGGTGGAGCGGGAAGAGGGAGGCAGCTGGAGATGGGGAGGTAAGGAAGGGAGGGGCAAGTGACTCCTCCCTTCCTTACCTCCCTGGCAACCCGCCAGGGAAAGGGGGGCCCTAGTTCAGCAGCGCCGCCTGGCCTTGCAGAGCCCAGGACAGCCCACCCGACCCCACCACAGAGAAAACTGCACCCACCCCGTCATCCACTCATCTTCCAGACTACACAAGACAATAGAGATTGACAGACCACGTGACTTTCGCGCATTGCATGCCGGTAACTCGTGGCAAAACAATCCAAGTACCGCATCAAATGCAAGCATTTGCAGCACCGCAAAACATTCATTCTTCGGTTCCAATAAATTCTTGCTTTCTCTTTGCCCCCCAAAAAGGTATGTACAAAACGAAGGAGAACAATGCCGGTCCGTACAAAGACAGACATGATGAAAAGTCAAAGAAAAGATACGAGGAAAAAAATCAAACCAGTGAAAGTGTTAAATCCTTACGAGCACACAGAGGGACAAAATACGTTAGCGTGCTGCCCAACTTTCACCACGCTCAGATTTATAATTATACGGTTCTTGGAGTGAGTGCATACACTCATGAAGTTTAGTAACTTCAGGTCACCACAACAAGCCCAAGTACAGTTTACCGATGGATGGGTGCAGGACCTTGAAATGCACCGTGTAGAACGAAAGACCATCATAAGTATCATAAGATTACCAGTCTCACAAATCGTCTTCATAAATACACATTCGTTAACCGTTTATTAATGGGAACTTTGAGCTCAACGGTAATTAATTAGTAGTGGAAATAATTTCTGGTAGCATCACAGAAATGTAGCAGTGACAATAATATTGTATGCTGTAATCGTACTGGGCAATTAGTGATACAAAACAACTGTTTTATCCTGTGAATTAAAGTATATGTTTTTGTCAATGTACCATAATAACAGAAGCGAAACACAATATTGTGTCAGGACAATTTACTATTTATGCACAATAAACAAAGGAGCATAGCGCGACAATTTCTGTTCAGCGCCAGACTTGCTTGTAACCTATATCACCAATTATGTTATGAAAATGACGTATTAACTACAACAGCAGACTAACCTGTGAGCTGGAGTGTTCTGGGACGTTATATTTTGTCTTCGAATGGCTGCAATCCAGTCGCCTCTTTGTTACTTCGGAAACATGGCTCGAACAATTTCTCTTCAACGACGTAATCCGATAACAACCGATCTCTTTACCCGTCGGCTTCCCGTGGCTGTCATGCGACCGGCTATTGCAGTTAATAATACAACAGCTTCTTGCCATTTTTTGTGTTTCTTTTTATCGCTGTGTAACTGATTTCAATTGAAAGCCTGCGTGCGCTAGTACCTCTTGCCACGAGTTCCCAGAATTCTTTGCGGTTTTACCCCTGAGTGACGTCACATTTTCAATCTCTATAGACGCCCAGGCTGAGATCTTCCTCCACCTCTCTTGTAGCTCCCCCTCCTGCAGAGTAAGTTCCTGAAGAGAGGAGACCTCCTGCAAGGCCTTGTGTGGTTGATGAAGAGAATGTGCACTAAAGGATACGCTGTGGAATTCCCAGTACCAGTATGATCGTGCATCCTTCCTACTATCCTGCTAAGGTTTCTACCGACTATTCTCAACCACTGAACACAACCCAACATTACAAGTGGCAAGAGGGACTCTCCCTCTCAGATCATTTCATACACCTTAATGAGCAACATTTTATGCTTCCATCATAGCTAAATGAGCCCTCGTTAATTTGGTCATATTTGATTCATGTCCTGAGATTCATCTATTCAACAAAAGATGCAAAACCAAAAAATGTTCTAGATGTAGTAATCTCTAAATAATTTGTCAAACAGAGCAACCTCAGCCTCATTTCAAATAATAAGTTTAAAAGACATTATCGAGCATTTTTAAGTAGAAATAACTTTATCTTTCTTCATCACAAGCTAGCTGTTGTTGTCTGTAAAAAGGCCTTTAATCAAAGTTCTAGAATAAACCAGTAAAGTGTAATTATCAAAAATAACCCAGTGATTTTTAGAGTGTTGGAATTCACTTTTTGCTTACCATGTTTTATTTCATAGTAGAGGAGAAATCAGTGATATCAGTGAGGTCACAGTCTAGTTGAAAATGCCAGTTTCAGAAGAATAATGTGGCTTCTTCTGAAGCGTATCTTCTACACAAACAATTGGGTAAAATTTTGGCCCAATATTTGATCAAAGCTAGCGAACCTATGACCCAATAGAATTATTCAAGCCAGGGAGTTAATTAAAGAACCCAGCACATCGCCAACCCAACTCTTGAGTCACGACTTTTAAACCAATATTTAAACTAATAACCTACGGCTTTTACCCAGAAGTTGTTATAAAAGTAACCTAGCATGGTTTTATTATGTATTTGCAGAGGTTTTGTGAAAAAAAGTTCAGTTTGTGTTTAGAGGTTTGTGAAAAGGGTGCAAGGTTGTATCTTAACAATTATGACAATGTACAAAAGCTTTAGCAAAATATTTGGTTATTTCTGAAATTTAGCACTATTAGGTGAAATTAAAATTGTTGGAAGAGGGAAGCAAAGGAGGGGAGACTTATTTAAAGTGAGACCTCATCATATGTGTGGGGTTTTTTTTTTGTGTGTGTTTAAAAACTGAACTGAAAGCTTACATAATGTTACACAAAAACACAGATACTCACAGACCAGTTTGATTCAATGCTTAATAGTTTAATGATGCAGAAGAGAAAAAAAGTTTTGTTTTTAAGTTTTTGCTAAAAGCATTCTTTCCATTACACATTTCAATTGCTCCTTTTAAAAGACACAATCACACTATTTTATGTCACTTGTCGCTTCGTTCCTTATGCATCGTTACAGCAAAAGAAAAAGGTAAAGATGTGAAAACAGATATTTTGAGTGATATATGAGAAGATTTCTTTCTTTTTCAGATGCCGTGCCTTCATGTCAGCCAGGAATCATCACTTACTCTTAATGCAGACAGAAGGGGCTCGGAACTGGCAAGACATATCATTCATACACAGGTCTCCTGTAAACACCAAAAATCAACTTTAACCAAAATTTTTGTTACATGGACACTAAAATATGAGCAAAATGTTATGTTTTTTTGGGGATTTATGTATAATGACAATAGCACTTGTATATTATATATTATATTATACCTGGAAAATTCATTTCCATGCATTGCTCGCTGCCCCCCCAATTGTTAGGCTCCCCCCGACACCAGTTTGTGTATTGGAAACGTGTTCCATCGATCCAAAACCAATAACCCTCCTACAGAACAGAAAAGAAGTTAAAAATAAGAAATCGTTTTTTTAACAAAACTACACTTTAACATTATACATCGACTACCAAGTTTGGACACACCTTCTCATTTATTGGTTTGTCTTTACTTTCACTACTACCGACATTGTAGATACAAACTGAAGACATCAAATATATGAAACAAGATATATGGAATTATATGGAAATGGAAAAAAAGATAAGAGTGAAAAATAAGTAAAATATCCAGTGGATAGATTTATGTTTTAACTGGCAGACTGGCATACCTGTTGACCATCAGAACCACCAATCCATGTTCGTCCATTAGCTCTACTCCCATCAGATATCACCCTCTGAATCAGCTGGTATTCCCCAAGGCTCTGTACAGATGCAAGGTTTGCACTCATGGACTGACAGTTTCTCTACAGTAAACAAAAAGACAGAAGAGTTACAGAAGATTTATAAAACAACCTTCATGATTACACCACCACAAACATACAAATAATAATAAAATATACTAAGAAATATTTACATTGACTGACAAAATTATTGATTTTAATTATCTGACCTTTTATTAATAGCTTACCATTCAACAAGTAATAAAAAGTAACGTTTTTTAATAATTATTATATTGAAAGGACTAATGATTAATACATTTACAATCATTTATCAATTATCAATTATTTCATGCAGTTAAAGTTGGTGGCTTAAACCATTTACTGCAATAATTAGCATTATTTTTATAAATTAAAAAAATAATATTTGCTATTATAAGCTTGGATGCATATTTCACAGTACATATAAGAACTGGTTTTAATCGAAGCAAAAATTGACAGGTGATTTATCCATGGCATAAATTGTAGGAACGTGAAACTGGAGACTTTAGTTTGTTTGCTTCTTTGTTTGTATTTCTTGTTTACTAATATATTGTTACTGTTTACTTGTTAAAAAGTAAAGCCATATATGACATACATACATATTAGAACAAATGATAGCATTATTAAAATTCAATAAATGATAACATTAACAATGATCAATACAAACTATTATAATTTTAGACACATTTTAACAGTACTTTGGCTTTGATAACATTTTAATAATTGTCAATATAAAAATGTTTAATATAATATTGAAAAATATTATTATAAGCTCTTATCCAAATATTAAAGAATCAAAGAAACGCAGTCACAGTAACTGGTGAGTCCTGATGTTATTACCTGAGCATCACCCCAGGGTAAGGCTGTAGAAACATAGAAGTAACATTTGTTGTTGTACTCAGTCCAACCAGCGGGACATGATGAGGACTTCTTGAGAACATAGCACTCATCTGACAAGAGAAAGCAAACATATTGTGTGACATAATGCTGACTCAATTCCCCCTTTACTGGAATAATTACAATTATGGTCGTTAACTTGTGTTTTATTGACAATAGTTTTACTTTTCCACAAATTTGAACTGGAAAATGTGTCATTTTTTTCCTTCAGATTTCTATTTTTAAAAACATGTATTTAAAAATAGATCTTATTATTTGGACAGCTGTATATAGCCCATTGACATGAACAACATTCAGTATGATACTAGTTACATACTTTTATACTTACCCTGAGCAGTGGTCAGAGCCATCATTGCACAGAGAAGTGCAGATGCAGTCAGCAGCTTCATGATGATATTTAGTGTCTCTGTAAGAAACACATTAACAAAAGTGATTAGCAGTTTGATAAAGAAAAGATAGAAGATCCTCAGCATATTTGTAACATACCTGTCTGTAGAATGTCTTCTCCTCTTTCAATTGTCAGCCTGTAGCTTCACCCCCATGTAGAGATGAGCACTTATATACACTTTCTTATATTTACATTTCTATACCAGGAAGAGATGCACTAAAAATACTTAAGTGTGTTTTGATTCCATGCTTCACTACCCCTGTCTTTACCAAGCTTACGCAATTCTCTCCACCCAGCTTGAATTTCATGGATGTTTCATTTCATTTATTGACTGCTGGTCAACAAAGATGTCACGCTCCTGGGTCTTTGTCCCAGCGTAAATGTGTCTGGACTTTTGATTCTGGGTTGTTTAATGTTCTATGGTTAAGGTTCTGTTCCTCGTTTTGGTTTACAGTTGTGATCCTTCTGTTTATATTTGTTTTCTTAGGTCTTCTTAGTTTTGTTTTCTAGTCTGTAGGTTTGTGTTATCATGGAGCACAGAACAAGGGAGTTTCCATGCCCCATGTTTAGTCAGCCTTATCCTTTCCATTTAGTCTTGTCTCTGCATTTGGTGTTCTCTTTCTATCTCCCCGTCAGTCTTGTTCCCATGTATGTTTCTCCACTGGTCTCAGTGTCACACCCAAGTGCTTCATGATGATTTCGGAGTATTTCTATAAAAAACAAAATACCTAAAATGGGTAACAGATCAATAAAGAGCTTTGGACAGCCATAAAGTAGACAGTTTTAAAAAAAAGGAAACGAACACTTTGAAAGCAAATCAGATTTGATACGATTTGATTTGACAAAGTTTCATTGCAGCAACTCAAAGAAAAGCATCATTTACACATAGCATAACATGGCTTGGTCATTGTGATGCACCAAGCAAGTTACAGGTTGGATTCAGTGATTTTAACATCAACTGCAAAAACTGAAAATGTGCTTTTATTTGTAAATATTTTTAAGTCATACAATACTCAAATACTCAATAGTCAATACTGATTGTGAGGAAATGTATCATTTATCCTACTACAGTTTACATCTTAAAGAGAAAGATCATGAATGTGCCAGCTCTGGAGACCATCTTCCCCCTTATGGGAAAATAGTTAGTTGTAGATGGCAAGTTGTCATGAGAGAAGTATCATTATAATATTTGCTGTAATGTGAAAGTGTTTACAAAGTCACTGTATCAGCCACAGACTCACTTCCTTATGTGCTACTGTTGGCACCATCAGTCACACATGAAACTGTTGTTTCTTTAGAGATGGGTGGATGCTCAGTCAACACCCTCATCAAATACCACTAAAATTCAACAGGGTTTTTTTTACAGTTTTCTTATGCTTATTGTTGTTTGTAGCATTTTCAAGTTTTATTTGATTTGTCTCTTTTTTGTTTTGTCTGCATTATTGAATGAAGTGATGCTTCCATAAATAATGGAGAGCAGAAAAAAGTTTCACTAGGCAGCTACAGCTTCTGTCCTTTTGTGATAGCTTTCACTCTCTCAAAACAAGTGTAATGTTTGTGAAATGCTGACTGTTCCTCATCGAAATATCAGATTTTTTTCTGTTACTAGGTCATGCTTGGTATTCATTGAGGGTATAAAATCATATTTGATATATGTAGACTATGTAATGTTAGGAAATTATGGATGTCACGTAGTTTGAAGAAAACCAACGATTTTTGGGAAAAGCCTAAAAATCATTGTCAAAAAATGATGCAACAGGAAAGTCCATTTTGGAAAGGTTAACATAGAATCATGTTGATATCCAAACTGTTGCTGGTCCCCATTGACATAGTATGGACATAGTATAAAATAACAATACTGTGGAAGTCAGTAGGGACAATAAACGGGTTACCAACATTCTTTAAAGTATCTTCTTTTGTGTTCAACAGAACAAAGAAACAGGTTTAGAACAACTTGAGGCTGATGATTACCAAAATAAAGATTTATTCCTTTTATCTTATTATCCATTTTATCTTATCCCTTAGCATTTAATTACTTCAGTTATACCAAATAATAAATGACCATCTTATTGGTCTCTTTTTAAGGTTAGTTTTGGAATATAAACATTTTGGGTTAACTGTAATGAAAACACATTTAATGCATAAACCTAAATTCAATTTATTATGAATATAGGACTATAGATTTGTTGAAATAATTACACAATAGTTAGTTGAATTTTCAAGTCAAGAAAAAAAATCAAAAAGATCATGACATTTCTAAACATATTATTTTTTAAAGAATATTCATGAATTAGTGCATTGAACAAGATAAAAATAAAACAAGTAATCATTGTTCTAATTATGATTTTTACGGTAATTCCTACTTTCTACTGCAATCATATATTCTTACAGAATTTATCATGAAAGAAAGCACTAAGCATTCATTTTGAGAGTTAATCTTGGTCAGCCAAAGCACACTTAGATTTTGGCAAGACTGGATGGACATGTCAAATAGTGCACAGTTAGTGAATAAGGCCAATTTCAAATGTCTGCTGTAATCTACTAGGCTAATGCTCTTACACTGAAGATTTATAATGTGATGTTTACAGGACCCATAATTCTCTCCTTCTTCTCTTTTCAAGGAAATCCCAGACACCCTTCCAGAAGACAGAACTCTGCTGATGACTAATGATGAAGAGTGCACTGCAGGTCCTGTTCAGATAGAGGTCCCAGTGGATTCAGGTCAAACTAAAGAGCAAAACCAACTACTATTTCTGGCACTCAAGCTCAAACACAGTTTGACCAATGACTGTCTTGAAGATATCATGAAAATCCTTAATGTTGTTGGTGGCAGTGATTCAGCATGCAGGACAAAATATTCATTTTACAAAGCTTTTGATGATACAAAAGACATCATGAAAATCTGTTATGTGTGTAAACAGGGTAGTAATACAATGTCAGCTGAACTGGACCAAGTTCATTGTGTTCAATGCAACATCACCTATGACAAAGCAAGTAGGTTTACCAATAACTTTTTCATATACCTCTCCTTGGAAGATCAAATCCAAAATGTCTTGAGAATGCCAGGAATTACAGATGAATTAATAGGAAGGCAAACAGAAACACCTACTTCTCTCAGTGACATTTGTGATGTTTTTTTTTTTATCAGAAAGCTTTAAGTGGTTCGGAAATGGCCCTTCAAACCCTTAGCTTAACATTTAGCTGTTATGGTGTGCCAATTTTTTTTTAAAATCCCTTTTATGCACCATTAATGAATTGCCATTGAAAACAAGACAGGATAATGTACTCCTTTGTGGACTATGGTTCGGGGATGAGAAGCCTCACATGAGAAGTTTCTTAAAACCTTCCATTGATGAGTGTGTGATCCTACAGGACAGTGGTTTCACATGGGAAAATGACAAAGGAGTTTCTGTCAATACAAAAGTAATCCCTCTAATTCCAATGAGTGACCCAGTTGCCAGACCTCTGGTCTAGAATTTTAAACAGTTTAATGGGGAACATGGATGCTCCTACTGCCTTCATGAAGGAAAGGAAGTTGAAAAAGGCAGAGGATCCACTCGTGTATATCCTTTTCAGAAGGACATTCAGCTCCCCAATCAGGAACAAACTAATGAATTTGTAGCAGCTGCGCTACAGTCTGGTAAAGCTGTTATGGGTGTTAAAGGGCCAAGTATTTTGTGTAGACTTCCCAGTTGTGATATTATCGAAGGGTCTGTCCCAGACTATATGCATTCAGTACTTTTGGGTGTTACAAGAACTGTAACAGGGCTGTGATTAAACAGTGAAAACCATGAAAAACACTGGTATATAGGTAGGGTCTACAAAACTGTTAGATGAAATGCTTTTAAAGATTAAACCGCCATGTAATGTACCTCGTGTGCCAAGGTCTGTCACATTGAGGAAATTTTGGAAATCCCACAAGTGGTATATGTGGCTCTTTTGTTATAGCTTACCTGTACTAAAAGGTGTATTGCCAGAACCACTACTGAATCACTGGTCTAAACTAGTCAAGGGAGTATCCCTTCTGTTGGGCGAAAATATAACTAGAAAGCAGATTACTGAGTCTGAGGTACTTCTAACAGATTTTGTGAAAGTAATGGAGGTATTCTATGGGGAAGCTAATCCTTCTTATAATGTCCATCTTTGCCTCCATTTACCAAGAAGTGTAGTTAACTGGGGCCATTGTGGGCTCGTTCCGCCTTTATGTTTGAGTCTTACAATGCTCAACTACTAGACATGATCAAAAGCACTCAAGGGGTTGCGCTACAGATTGTAAAAATGTTCTGGCTACAGAAGGCCTTACCATTTTATGGCCAGACTTTACTGAAAGATGCCTCAAATGCAAGGAGATATTTGAATCTCAAGCAAGACCTAAACAGTTAAAACATGTAACTCACACACATGGTATCACTGCACTTAATCATCCTAAAGTGCAATTAATTAGGAGGGATGACTATATGGCACTGAGTCATTGTGGGGTACAAAGGAGCAGAGTAAAGTACTTTCAACGAATCATTACAGATGGTGAGGTGTTTCACTCAGAAGATTACAGTCGTGTACTCAAACGTCATTCATTCACTGTTATGTTGAATGATGATGATCAAAATTTCTTTAACTTTAAACGATTTGTAATATGTCAAAATGAAAGTAGAGAGACGTGTTATGCCATTGGAAGATTCTATGAACGAGCAAAGCATAGTCTCTGTGCCTCAAATCCAAGTTATTTTGAACCAGTATCAAAACGTGTTAGACATTTTACAGGTATTCTTGCTGCAGAGATCAAATTCAAATGTCTGATCATTCAAACTGAAAAACTAAAAGTTGATTACATTTTTAGAAGCATTAATCAGTGTGAATTCCTTAAATAAGGTTAAACATGGGAAAACATGATTTTCTTCAGTGCCATGTGGTATTTTTCTGAAGTGATTTTAAACCAGTTCATTAAAAAAACATACATAATTAAACATTAAATGTCAAAACATCAGATATACATTGCATTAAGTCATTAAGTGCAATATTATATTGCATCATTAAAGGAACACTCCCTCAGAGTTAATACATTGAGTCTGACCATTTTGGAATCCATACAGTTGATTTGTATGGTGCTAACACTTTTAACATAGCTTAGCATACATCATTGAATCCGAAGTGACCTTGAGCATCACGTTGAAAAATGACCGAAGACTTAATGGTCAAACTCAACTTTTTAACTCTGAGGGACATGGAGAATGAGCCTATTTCCAAAAAAGTGGACTGTTTCTGTAAGTATTATATTATATATATTGTCAAAAACTAAAGTGTATATAGCAGTTGTTGTATTTTGTGTACTGTATCACTGACAGATAATTTCAAAGTCAAGTGAATGCTAATATTGTGTAATGTGAAATACTGTAAGCAAATGAATAAATAAACTAATTCCTGCCAGACCTTTGACACTGTTTTGTTTGAATCCAGCTGTTTTTGCAGATGCGATGAGATGCAGATGTTGTTACTTTTATTATTATTATTGCACTAAATAAATTTTAAATAAGGGATACTTTGATATACATTCAACTGTAAGGTTGGAAATGTATTTTCTTCAACGTAAATATCTTTTGAAATGTATTTTGGTTTGAAAGAAATATATTTTAATTTAATTTTTTTGAGCATCACAAATACAAAATATATTTACCATATATTTGAAATATATTTTGGCCAGGAAAAATGTATTTCTTTTTACCGTATGGGTCCACTCTTGTAATACCACCTGGTAGATGTACATAGGACCATGAGTCTGTTCTGCTTGGTTATTTTTTTCTCCCCACTATCACAATGTGCTGATCAACAGGAATCATTGGGGGTCCTATTGTCAGGGTCTTCATCCAACATACTGGCCTGATATTACTCATGTTGTTTTTACTTTAATGGAATTCAAGACTCATGGATCCTCAGCTTATTTCCGTTCATTTTTCAGACTTTTTATTTTACTTCAAAAGGTAGCTACACTTTAACCTACCTACAAAATAAATAAATAAATAAATAAAGATGTGCAAATGAGCCTAATTGAAAGCAGAGGAAAATCCAGCTCTGGTGTCATTCACATGCTGCTTCTTTCCTGAAGGAGCATTCCAGAAAGAGAACACAAATATATAAGTTAGGGGTGGGGCTCGATTAAAAATAACAATCTTATTAATTGGAGGCTTTGTAATTTATTAATTGTGATGAATTGTATTTCATGGCACAAGAATTTTTTCCCCCAGAGCAAAAATGTTTTGTTTTTTGTTTTTTTAATTCAAATAGCCATGAAATTCAAGCTGGGTGGAGGAAATTATGCAAGGATGGTAAACTGGGGGAGTGAAGCATGGAATCAAAACATGCTTCAGTGTATTTTCAGTGTGTCTGTAATACGATGTAAATACAGGAAAGTGTATATAATCATTGGTCTCCACTCTGGAAATCAGAAGCTACAAGTTGATGCTTAAAAGAGGAGAAAATATTCTACAACAGATGTGTTACACATATCCTGAATATCTTCTATTCTTTCAGCCAGTAACTGCCAGTTACCTATTTCATCTGTTTCTTACAGAGATACTAAATATCATCATGAAGCTGCTGACTGCGTCTTCCTTGCTCTGTGCAATGATGGCACAGAGGGTGGTATTTGATGCCACTAAAGCAAGTGAGCGAACATGGATTGGCAGATATTTTAGTTTTTACTGTACAAAGTCTGACAGTTAAAAAGAATCTTCCCATGAATATTTACTTTGAGAACATAGTTTGGACATACATCTATTTATGATCTGGGAGTAAAAATCCATTTATTGTATTATTCTGTTTTTAAGGAGGGTTACTGGTTTTGGATCGAGCTGGTATCAGAAGGAGCCTAACAACTACAGGGACAATGAGCAATGCATGGGGATGAAGTTTTCAGGTACATTTTCTAATAAATTCTTCTGCCCTCAGCTGAATGTCTCTATCCCGCTTATGCAGAGAGCTAAATATTAAATGACTTGAGTAAACACTCAGGAGACTGTGTCGTGTTCTTCAGAGCCTTACTGATTGGCATTTGTAAATACTTTCATTCTTTAGTAAAACTGTAATTATAGAAACAGAGTAAGGTGTGTTTAGTCTCCATGCAAATACACAAATGTTATATTCAATATTGTTGCCATGTGTAAACAACCAGTACAAGATCTCAACATCTCAATGAACTAATAAGTGAGATCAATCAATCATTTCGCCACGCTTACAGATTATGTCTTTTCAAGTGCAACAGATGCAGGAATTGTCAGAGAGACGGAGAAAAAAACCTTCCCTGTCGAGCGCTGGGAGAAAACCCCTGCTTGTGCTCTTGAGTGGCGCTTCCTCTGTCTACCCACTAGGCAGGCTTTGCCATGAGAAGATCATTGAAATGTGTATCCCATTACTTAGAGAAGAAATGACTATGACCCATCATATAACAAACTTATAAAAAACATACCTCAGAAATAACTAGTTGCTAGTATTCTTAAAGAAAACAATGTAAAATTAAAATGGTAGAATTTGCCATTGTATTTTTAGTGCAACAAATACTATTAAATAACAGAAATTAATAAGGAATTAGTAGTATTCTGATTATGTAGTATAAATGCTATAATATTGCTATTACAGTTTTTTTGTCATATTATGTTTTTGTCATATTATGTTAATTCTTGTCAAAATTATGACAATTATTGTCATAATTTTGAGAAAAATATGTCCCTCAGGTCAGGGCTGGACTGGGGCAAAAAAATCGGCCCCTAACCCTAACCCATTAGGTATTAAAGGAAAAACCATAAAGCATTTGAATGAAAACAAACGCTGTTGTCACAGTGATGTACACTGTCTTGTTGGTATATATGTATCAGTCTAATAAACTTAAACCTAAACCATCCTCCCTATTCTGGTATTCTAAACAAAAGACTGCTTGGTCGAGTTAACCTCCTGAACTATCTACAACACATGGTGGAAACCTGAAATTAAGACAGAGAAGACTAGAAGTGAGCGATGATCAATAATGAATGTTGTGGTGTATTGGAGAGCAGCTAGTTCTCTCCCATCATGCCTTGGGACATGTGCTGCTGTTTAAATGTTCTTGTTTTATTGTTTATGGTTAAGTTACTTTTAACTGTTGTGTTTATAATGCGGTAATAATAATGGACTGCATTTTATATAGCGCTTTTCGGGGCCCTCAAAGCGCTGTACAAGTCCACTATTCATTCACTCTCACATTCACACACAAGTGAAAGCAAACTACAAGCTGCCCTGGGGCAGACTAACAGATGCGAGGCTGCCATATTGCGCCATCGGCCGATCTGGCCATCACCAGTAGGCGGTAGGTGAAGTGTCTTGCCCAAGGACACAACGACCAAGACTGTCCAAGCCGGGACTCGAACCGGCAACCTTCTGATTACAAGGTGAACTCCCAACTCTTGAGCCACGTTCGCCCCGAGAAAAAAATAAATATTCTGACTTTCTTGCTAAGGACTGTTGTCCATATTTCTTCCATGGACTGCATTTCTCACCCTAGTATGAATTATACATGTGTCTCCAAACTACTAGACCTGTCCAATATACTCATTGCTAATCCTGTGCCTTTTGGTCACTTTGATTGAATATCTTGGCATCTTTAACTCTGCTACTTCCAGCTCAGCCTCCTGTCTTTTTGCCAGTGCCACCCTATCCTAACCATGCATCGCAGCAGGACTCACTACCATCTTGTAAACCTTCCCTTTCAACTCTGCCTCACTGGCTTGTGCAAATATCAGTTACATAAAATAATGAGCCACAAGACTGAGCACTTTGGAGTTGTGGTGTTTAACAACGGAGGTATGTGCTGTAATTGTGTCTAACTCCTGCCTCCTTGTGGTTACCACTATGTATCATAAATAAATCAGTGTTTAGTTTTTTTGCAAAATAATTAAATAAGATCCTTAAATTAAAATCTATTTAAAAAGTTTAAAGTTTTCTCAAAATAGTTACTGATTCAATTAAATCACATTGGACAGTAACAGTCATTGTTTCAGGAAAAAAATAAATAAAAGACACAGTGTTTGTAGTTTTAAGATATTTTTTTTTTTACTCTTGATTCTTTCTCTCTCTCTCTCACACTCACACACACACACACACACGGTTTGTGCACGTGTGTGTGTTTGTGACAAAGACAAAGAAAGAGAGGTTCTGGGTTCACTAACATCCTTTCTAGCAGATAAAGACATTATTAATTACATAAAGAGTAATGAGTCCCTTCAGCAGCCCGATGGACTCCACCAGGTGGTCTGATGAGAGAGTGGAGAATGATGTGATGTATACAGAGGTCAGATGGCACCAACCTCACTAAAATAAAGAGAAAAAAGGACTCCCACCTGTAAGCTATCAGGCGTGCATTGTGAAGGTATTTACAAAATGTACTAAGTTCTTCTGGGCATCAAAACATGGCAATACGCACACGGTCTGTTTGACAGGTGGAAAGAAGGTGGAGCCAAAACACAGAGTCGACTCCTAAATCCGTGGAGACATAATCAGTCTTTATCCAATTTAAGAAGGAAAACACAAGATAGCATTAACACCATCGTCCTCGTGGAGGGAGGAACACAAATGATATTCCCACAATGCAAATTATGACCAAGGTCATACCACTGTTTTAATAAAGTACAAGCAAGTCTTCTGCCTCGAGAAATATGTGACCAAAGAGCCTACACAGGATAAACAATCTGGCAGTCGCTTCTGAAATGTTTAATCCAGCAAAAAAAAAAAAAACATCAGTCCAACAAAATAAGAAAGAACTTCCTGTACACAGTTTGTCACTGTTTCACATGTAGCTGCTGTTTGGTTACAGCAATAATACCAAAAACAGATATTTCCATAGGGAACAACAAACATTTCAGCAAGTTTAGACCTGATTTTAGACACAGAAAGAAATGTGATGTCAGCTACACTCAGTGTGACCTACTAATGGCATCCATTGCTTATGGGATCATAATTATTATTTAACACTGCAGACAATTACGAAAGAAGTATTAAAACTGATCTTTGTCTTCATAAACACAGAAATCAGGGATCTAGGCATCAGTGTCACATGAAATAAATGATGAAGACAACACTTCAGACTTTAAACTATTCTTTAATATCAGTTTTTAGTTTTATTTATTCAGGCTGTTGGTTGAGCACATAACCTTAGAGCAACATCCTGATTCAGTTTCATGTGTGGCTGATGATGCAAATACAGTTTGTTTCTTTAACAAGAGTTGGTAACACGTGTGATACTTTAGCTGATACAGTGGATCTGAAAACATTCTCATATTACAGTAAATATACTAACTGCAATTCTCCCACAATAGTTTTAATGTCTAAAGGGAAGGAAGGATGTAGATTTTTAAATTCATCACAGTTTACTCTGTGAACAACCTTTGAAACCTGACAGTGTACACTTCCACCCTCAGCCTCATGCCGTCCCAAAGATCTTTACAACAGAAACACTTTTTTGAGGTTACAGAATCTACAGCTTGCAGCACAATAATGTCAGACATTATTTCACCTGCAGCTGCAGTTTCCATGTTCAATAATATTACTCAATCAAAGATCCATCATTATCAAAGAATGACTTGAAAATACTGATGAAGTGAATAAGCTTCAAACCATTGTTTAATTTCTCTGATATTTATTCAGTGTGTTGACTGAGCACCCAACATCCTTATTCAGTATCATGTGAGACTGATGGTGCCAAAAACATGTTTCTTTAATGGGAGTTGGAAGAACATTCTCATATTACAGAACAGAGTAAACATGTGTGTCTCATGCACGTCAAGCATCTTGTGAAGTGATGTGACATAAATAAAACTGAACTGAAAATTATAATGAATCATTAGTCTGTACTGTAGTTGTGTTTAACTCCTGCATCTCTGTGGTCAGTATGAAAAGCACATAAATCACTGATCAGAATATCATTAACTTCTTTTTCTCTTCAAATCTTTAGAGATACTGGTTTCCTAAAATACTTTTGTTCTGGTTTCAATCATGGTCATGATTTTTTCATTACTGTTAATCCAGACTGTGTCTCACAAATTTTTAATTCTATAAAATTTAAAGAACATCGTAAATCATCTCAGGACAATTGGTTGCGTAGCAATAGCAATTGTATTCATATATTATATTTCCTTACGTGTAAGCTTAACGTGCTTAACACAGAAGACAAAAATATAAAAACGTGTATCTTTTGTTACATTTAATTTTGTAAGGTGCTGTTTTTAAAATCTGTTTTTAAATCTAAGTGTGGAAGGACAAATATGGATTGGTTACCCAAATGGAGATGACATATAAGATGACACTGCCGCAGACTGCCATTACTTCAACCTCTGCTCATCCCAACCAGCCACACCATTACCTGTGAAGCACCTCTGTAAATACCTTTAATGGTAGTTGCTACATCAAGGGGTTTGTAGGAGTAGACTGCCTTTTATTTGATCCTAGTTTCCTCCCATTTATCTTAGTTAGGAAGGTAAGTTATTGTCATTTGATTCATTTTGAATCCAGTCTTTAAGTGATGATGTGATGAATCCTGCTTCCGGGCCCAAACTACCCTGTGTTTAATAAGGCTGTTGTGTTTTGTTTTAATGCTTTGTATCCGTTTCTATTTAATCTCAACAAGCCCCTAAAAACAGTCATTAATCACTGTCAGCCTCTCTTAGGTTTTATTACCGCTATTCATTTTAAAGCTCAGTTTTTAAAACCTTACAATGTAACTACAGCTCAGCCCATGCAGCAGTATATTAATAACTAACCTCGTATTGTGGATGGATTATCTCAGTTGTTCTCCTGGCTGTAGTTTGGTCCTTTTACAGCATCCTGCCATGCGATTGCATTTGTCGCTGACCTTCGGGAACCCTCACGTGAACTTTTATCGAGTGCAAAAAAGTTCGCGTTCATCCTCCAGCTACCCAAACTTCAGTAACCCTACAAATGTCACTGCTGTTTACTTTTCTGTCTTCATTTATGTCGGAAGTGATAGCACAGCTGTCCCTTTTAATTTGTTTCAGAAATCTCTCTATATAATGTTTAGGTGGAAACTAGTGAGCTAACTTCCTGCTAACTTCTAACTCAGTTAAATTTCATAAATTCAATTTTCATGGATACCTTGATGTTAAACTTAATTGTTACACCTGGTAGAGCAGCCACACTGATCATTTTATTACAGATGAAAGAATTTAGACAGTTTTTCAACTATCAGTGATGCTGCAGTGATCGTTTGACTTTGGGACCTGCAGTGGAGTTTGGGCCCAGACATGGCTAATGACGTCATACTTAAAAACTGGATAGGTAAGTTATAATATTTCAGATAGTTTCCTTTGGTCCACCCTGAAGTTGCATCCAGCTCCTTCTCTGTGTTAATCATTGTAAAATTGTACTAACTGTGTGCTGTGGCTCCTTGAGGTCTGACGAGGATGGATCACCTTTATGTTGTGGTCTGACCGCCCCTAGACAGGCCATAACAGTTTAAAATGCCTTGAAATAGTGAAAACAGCAAAAACAAAAGGGTCACATGCTACTCTCCGTGTGACAGCACAGCCTGGTTGAAACACTGTAGGAAGGTGGAGCTCAGTCTAATCAAGCCCCAGTAAAGAGGAAGAAGAGATTCATCTTCATGCAGAGAACAATTAAAACAATATAAACACACTCAATACACATTATGACCTGTGTAACTGCAGTTTGGTTATAGAAACCATGCATCTTACCCACAGATGAGACAGCACTATCAACGCCTCATATTGCCATAGGGAACAGACCATTTGAAAAATGTTAACCTACCTTAAATTTGAGAAACAAAACTATCACAAAGTGACATCACCTGCACTCTTCCAGTGTATTTTCTGCCATCCATTATTTATGGAATAATCGTTATTATTTAATACTGCAGACGACTATTTAATCCAAATTAGTAAATATGCATATCAGAGATGTGGTGATACATAACCATCCTTTTTTTTATTTACAAAAACATAAAATATTTATAAAGACATTAAGTTTAAGAAAACTACTTAATTTCACTGGTATTTGTTGAGTATGTTGACTGAGCATCCAGCTTTCCCTGAAGAAACATCCTGATTCAGTTTCATGCAGGACTGATAGTGTAAACCCAATGTTTTTTATGGGAGTTGATAGCACATGGAGAGGTGTGTGGTGATAGAGTTGCTATGTTTCTTTCAAGACAACTGAAAGTCCTAACAACATTTGGGTTGACACTAAAGTCAGACAGAAAGTCTCCACTAAAAAGTGGAAGCTGTTATACCTGCAACAGGAAACAGTTAAGAACGAGATGTCATAAAATCTCATGTAGGGTTAATTTTTAGTCAGCTCAATAGTTTTTGTCTGCAAAGTGTATTTTAGAATTCAAAAACTGAAACGTAAAAAGCACATTACATTTTACCCTGAACACTGCTTTCCTTTACAGAGACAAAGCCCTTAAAGAGAAACTTGCACTTCGTTTGTTGATCTTGAAGGATATAAAAAAACAACAACAGCAATAGAATAATATTAAACACAAAGTGAACCCGTCTTCCTTCATTAAATAGGTTCTTTTAGATGTTAAGGAGGAATTGACTTAGCCAGGCTGGCGGAGAATGAAGACAACCGGACACCTGCTGCAGATGGGGAATCAGTGAACTTTTATTGTGACAGAGACAACCTCTCTACACAGCTCACATCAGGAGATTCCCCATATTTGCTGTGAGGATGGGTATATATTCTCTAAAACTTACAGGAGGGGGTTGTGAGGACAGTGCTGCATTAGCAGAAAAACAACTCCATAAAAGGAAAGCGGCCTTGGGTGTTCTAGTCTCTTCGCTTGCAGATATCTTGCACCTGCAGAATGAGGCGATCGCTTCTTATCGCTCTCAAGGCCAAAGTCGTGAGCACATTTTTATTACACAGTTGCACAGTAACTTTAAAGCTGAACAATATTTAAAGCTGAATAATGTTTGATCAGATTATATTTTCTTCAAATCCCCCTTTTGACCCATCTTAAATGGGTCAACACACAAAAAATAAGTAACATTCAAAGGAACACAGAGACGTGTCGAAGCCTGGCTCGAAAAACTCCTCGGGTCTTATCATTTGTCTTTATCTGTCATTGCAGATGAGGAGAAAAGAGTCCAGGCACCACCCTGCCCAGGGGTCGGCTGCAAGCAGTCTCGGTTCCCGATGAAAGCAGTAACAGCTGTCCTGCACACACGGATACAACGAGTTAGTGCAACCAGGGTAGAGACACAAAATTAACAGTTCCTGTAACCCAGCAACTAAAAAACATAAGTAATGATAAAAATGTGGAGAGTACAGAGTCTACTATAATAATGAGAGATATAAACGTGAAAATGTGAAAGAATAAATCAATCGTAAAATAAACACAGAACGGTAACTGCTAAGGACATTCAAAAGTGAATATGGTAAAACGTGAGGAAGGGGTGTGGAAAAAAAACAATTTATATCCAGTGGTGGGAGTACACATTCGCTCAGGCTTAAGTCCGGAGACCCTGAGAACATCGCTTAACCCTCACAACCCGACCAGACACAGTTCAACCAGATATATCCTTCAAGAGGAAGTGGGTGAGGGAAACAATTAATAACAAGCCTAATACAAAACACCACAGAGAAACAACCATTCTAGAAGCATTTAAACAAGAGAAAGACGATAATGTTCGTCACCCTCACGATCAGAGTTTTCATCATCCGTTGGCGAGGAGGTAACCGTGTCTCGTTTCTTTCTAAATGGATCGGGCGTGGGCAAAACTGGAGAGGAAGTGGTGGGCAAGACCCTAGGGGCTACATTTGTCAGATTGGGACTGTCAGAAGGGGGCGAAGCTTTTGAACTTGAAGGTGTCAGAAGTGTCGGGGGCCCTTCACAGATCAGGATTATGCCAATGGGAATGAGACCCAGGGCCAGGAAGCAAACAAAGACGCAACATCTTTGCCTGCCTGTCATTTCAGGGGGAAAGGGCCAAGACATGTTTACTTAGCTTGGATGTCGTCTAATAGAGGATGATGGGGCACAGAAAGGTGGTCCAGTTCCCCCCACCTCGCCAAGGGCGTGTTCTAGGAGTTAAAGAGCAACAACCTGAGAGAGAGAGAGAGAGAGAGAGAGAGAGAGAGAGAGAGCCCCTAATGGCCAGTTAGTGGGCTCTAGGTCAAACTGTCCCCAAAGTTGTTATTTGTTATTATTACTTGTTTTCATGTCACTTGTCTGTTTTCTACTGCACCCCTCTCACCAAAGCAAAGCAAACATTAGCAGCACATTGACCGTAGTCAGGCATCCTCATTCCATAGGTGCTATAAAACATTTCCTGTAAATACAGTGTAATAGCATCCCCAACTCCTAACCCATAAACACCGTTTCTTCACACATCCGCCCAGAAATCCTGTAATAGAAAAACATTAAAACTGTAACCCTGTAGGGAAGAAAATGTAAATGGTAACGCTGCGCAGTTATCTCTGTAAGCAACACAAGACACAAAAATGGCATTTACAGGTTCACTCATCCTCGAATATTTTGTCATCCTTCTACTCCTGTAAAAGAAACCCACATAAATTCATCCACCCTTTTATCCTATCTAGGTGGAGGTGGTTAACCTTGAGTCATGGTCAAGTCTTGTCATCTTTTACCAGTCAGTCCGTTTGTTTTTATTCCCAGTCTTTCATCCATTCATCCGTTCTTTGCTGATAGTGAAACCTGTCGTCGCATCTAGTTTCCACACTCAGCAAAATGACGTCATCTCAAAAAGAAACAAGAACTTGAGTTTGGATTACCTCGCTGAATCCTTTTTTAAACAGGGACTCTCGTTTCTAATTGTCCCCACAAGTGTTTCCTCCAGAACCCATTTCAATGCGGAGAAACTCACTTACAACAATTTTCTCGCCGACGTGTAATGCTTGTAATTTCCGATGTGCAGATCTGCTTAAAGAAAAGATTCACAAACAAAAATCAGTAAATATAAAACAAAATAAAATGAAAAATAACAAAAACAAAATGCAGACGCCCGGGTCTTAGGACTTGTCACTGAATATTCTTCCCATCAATAAAAATACCAACCTAAACCTACACAGAGTCAAATCAACACCACCTCAACCTTTTCATATTCATAAACCTATATGTTTTGCGTTCGTGAAACAAAATTGAACCATTAAGTAAGTTGAGCTCTTGAAATGTTTTAATTCTCTTAATTCTGCCAGTTTATTTCAACACTTATTCAATGACTTTTATTCAACTGCTACTTGGTCACTCGACTTTTACCTGTTCAAATTGCCTAGGGTTCAACAAAGTCTAGATCCCCGTTATCATGAAACTTGAACGGTGTACGATGATTTACTTACAGTAATTTAGAATCATCACTCAACCTAGCTCTACTACTGGCACTGCGTGACTTTTCTCACACTGGAAACCAGAATTTAGTACAGAACTTTAATGCCTCAGGCAATCGCGTTCAAGGGCTGCCCCCCCTTCTCTTCTTCTTTGTCCGTGTGTTCCTCCTTTTTCTTTTCTTTTTAGTGTAGAGTAAACAATTAAGTCGAGGCCTTAAGCCCCAGATATCTCGCACGGGCATCATTTTCATAACTAAACCGCTCCGGACTCTGCTCCCCAGACCACACAAATGCCCTCTGGGCTTATTATTATAGCAAATTCTGTATTTGACTTTGTTGTGTGCAGCATTGAGCCTTTGTCAGTAAAGCATTCTTCATTGCAGCAGCTAGAGCATTGTGTGTCACTTCTTAGTAAATTAAATCAACATTTTGATTTTAGTGCATGGGTATGTATCAGTTTTTACTCCCTCAACAAGTGCATAAGTGTTCATGTGTGTGTTTCCCTTCATTCTAAGTAGGCGCATGCAGAAGTGTGTGTTCGTGTGTTGGTATATGTTTGTGTTCATCACCTTCCTGTTCTGTAGTTTAGGTAAACCAGCGGCCTGACGCATGGCCTAGGGTCCTCCCCTCCTCTTTGGGTCTGTTTTCATCCGTTGTTGCAGCTGCCTGCATCTTCCTTACTTTGCTCCACGGCCTTCTGCAGCTCTGCTGTTCGGCTCTTCTCAGAGGTCAGCATCCTTCTGCTCACCGTCCCTTTTCCTCCGGGCTTAATGCGCGTCTCGTCACAGCTCTGTCAGCTGACGCAGCCTGGGAATTTCCCCCGTGTAGTGAAACGGGCTTTAGGTTTAGTGCTCTCCGTCTCTGCTGCATGAGATCACTCTTTTGCAGCACTGTTGACATCCTCAAGTTGTTGTTGTGAGTCCAGCTGCTGTGGCCTTCAGGGGTCAAAGGGTCAAAGATGGTCGCGGAGAGGGCAACGATGGTAGAGGGGAGGGTAGGAGTCCAGGTCAGCTTCGGCTCTCAGAAAAAACAAAAACAAAACAAAACAGGCGAACAGGAAAATGATGTTGTGTTGGCTGTGCTGTGTTGGCTGTGTTATCCCGAGAGGGGAGAAACAACGAGATCTCGTCTCCCCCCTTTTTTGTTTTTGTTTTTTTTTTTTTTTTTTTTTCTCCATATAATCAACTCATAACCCCTCAAGTTGACAGGACAACACAGGTACGTGTTAAAATTCTTAAGATCCTGTTTAGAAACCTAAAAAGGAATTTCCTATCATTCAGTAGTCATTTGTCTTAAACAATCAACAAAAACATGTCCCAAGTCGACCCTTTTAACCACTAAATTTGTCGTGTCCTCACTTAATCCTCAGACCAGTGTCTTTGTCTTTTGACGTTACGTTGTTGTCCTGCAACCCAAAGCGTTTAATTGTCAGTAATGTATGAACTATATCATTTAAAAACAGGTGTATGTTAAGTGTCGCTACTTTAACCTTGCATGTACGTGCACATGTATGTAAGCTGTTTCTTCATTGCATGTATGGGTGCGTCTGTATATGGGTTACTTTAACTTTTTCTCAAACGAGGCATTTCTCTAACACGCACATGTGTCTGTTCCTCACCCTTCTCATATCTTTCTCTGGTTGTGTGTGGTTTTATTTGTTTCAGTGATTTACCAGGAACATCTTTTCCTTTTCTCCATGTCTTCCGCCAGAGGTTAACACTGGTGAGATTCAGGGACACAGCACCCAGAGCAGGTCAGCGAGAAAAACCTGCCTCAAACTACATTCTCTCTTTTTTGTTTTACCGGGAGGGGTGAGGACAACTCTGGTGTCCAGCCGTGAATTTTAGCCAAAGCTTGGCCTGTCTTCTGCTGCCGTACTCAGGCTTCCAGGTTAAGAAAAAACACCTGTATGAAGACACTAAACATACATTTAGTATTTGTATAAACATAACTGCCTAAATCATTGAACTCTTGAGGAGGGTGTATTTCAGAATCAGAATCAAAATCAAAAACTTTATTGTCATTGTCATGAGACCGACGACATTAAGAATGGTCCCTGATCATTGCATCATCCCTAGTAATATCAAATATAAAAAAACAATAAAATTCAATCAATAAAATAGATAGAATACTTAAAATACTAAGTATTCCCAGTCATGCTTCAGACCGTGCATAGATTAACACAAGAGTGGCATGGTGGACATTTTTGTAGTATTCAGATGTGTTATTGCAGTTGGATAACAGCTGTGTTTGAGTCTATTAGTCCTTGCTCTGATTGCCCTGTACCGTCTGCCTTAGGGCAACAGTTCGAACAGGGAGTGGCCAGGATGTGAGGTGTCTTTTATGATGTTTTGGGCCTTTTTAAAACAGTGGGCGTTGTTTGACTCTTTACTAACTTTAAAACCCCACCATAACAATTTCTCACTGACAAACTTCTATGCATCCATTTAAACATGCGAAGCCAGCACAAAATCACACACATACCCCTACAGCAAAGCTTTAACATAACCACAATGCAACTCCTCCCTTAAACGGGAGAAATCACCCTGAATCAACCAACTCTATATAAAACGTCAAACAAAGATAAACCACAAACATTTCTACACTTCTGTGTCTTCCACGCAGCACAATAGGCAGAAAAACACCGATTACTCACAGTCTACAACAAAAGAAAAACCTGCTCTTTTCACAACTCTCACAGCTAAAGTCAAAACTCTTACCCAGTGCCTCTGAAATAATAAAAAATCACCAAATACTCGATTACTCTTTTCACTCGCTCCCTCTCACTCCCTTCTTCCTCATACAGCATACACGCTCGCTCCCGCGGACCCGCTCGGCCCCGCGGGCTCACTCGGCCCCCACCTTTTTCCTCTCACAGAGACAGAGAGAGACCCTTTTCCTTTTTTTTTATTTCTCCAGCACACATACACACACAGAATCCCAACTGAGAGAAAGAGGGAGAGAAGAGAAAAGAGTTGTAGAGAGGAAGTTTTTTAGCAGGAGTTTCAGATCTAACAGATTTATACAACTTATTTACACACACCGGTAATTTATGTTCTATTTATTGATTTTAAAGGAGAATTTGGGCCAGCTGGGTTTCTGCCTCTGTTAGGCACTAACAGCTGGGGCGCTGCTTTAAAGGTGAGTCAGCACTGAAATATCCCTTCAGGTGTTACCAGGCTTCTACCAAACCGGAGTCTGGCGGGTAACCTTGCCTAGAGCTTCCTGATAGGGGTGCTAGTTGGTTGTCACCTTGTTCACACGTCTCATTCACACTTCATACATTACCTGCAGTCACTCATTACCCTCCTTATGTATGTAATAAATGTGTAAAAAAATTCTATGTGTGGTGTATTATTTTAACCAAAAGAGGAACCTAGTTCCTTTAATTGTGTAATCTGTGAACAACGGAGAACCAAACTGTCCTGCCCAGTGTTCCACAGCAAGCATTCAGCGTGTATTTATGTGTGTCCAATATCAAACAGAACATCAAAACATTTAAAACACTAAAATCATCGGGGTTTTAAGAAGAGATCCGTTTTCTCCTATTGATCAAAGGGACCCCTCCTTTGGACTCCAACCAGTACTTCTCCTTTTTAAGTTTTAGAGGATCTTTTCTAATAAAGTCCTCTGGGCCTTCCTAACCCTTCTGTAGTTTAGAGAATATTACTAAAAAATATTCTCAAGGCCTTTAACCTTTTAATTTGTTTAGAAAGGCGTTACTAATAAACCCTTTCAAGGTCCCAGACCTGCACTGAGGTATGTATCCGACACCGGAGAGCAACCCGTCGGCTGCAACCGTGGTCAGACCTCAGTTCACTCTTATCTTTATTCACTTATTCACTTATTTCTTATTCACTTATCTCTTATTCACTTGTCTGATTCTCAACAAGCCTTAAGTAAGCCAGACAATTTTGGTTATGAATTACTAGGAGTTTGGACACTAAGTATTTTATAATGTTCAATATAGCAGAAATAAAAGGTCTGCTTACCTTGTTTTTGTGTGCACACAGCTTTTGTCCAAACTCCGTTCACTCAGACCACGGCCGATTTCCTCCCATCCGTTCCAGTTGCCCTGGAGCGGATCCTGTTCCGTGACGCCAATTGAAGGATATAAAAAAACAACAACAGCAATAGAATAATATTAAACACAAAGTGAACCCGTCTTCCTTCATTAAATAGGTTCTTTTAGATGTTAAGGAGGAATTGACTTAGCCAGGCTGGCGGAGAATGAAGACAACCGGACACCTGCTGCAGATGGGGAATCAGTGAACTTTTATTGTGACAGAGACAACCTCTCTACACAGCTCACATCAGGAGATTCCCCATATTTGCTGTGAGGATGGGTATATATTCTCTAAAACTTACAGGAGGGGGTTGTGAGGACAGTGCTGCATTAGCAGAAAAACAACTCCATAAAAGGAAAGCGGCCTTGGGTGTTCTAGTCTCTTCGCTTGCAGATATCTTGCACCTGCAGAATGAGGCGATCGCTTCTTATCGCTCTCAAGGCCAAAGTCGTGAGCACATTTTTATTACACAGTTGCACAGTAACTTTAAAGCTGAACAATATTTAAAGCTGAATAATGTTTGATCAGATTATATTTTCTTCAATCTGTGCATGAACAATGTCTGTTGGCTCTGAGTCAACAGACATATGCCAAGTGTTTGCTTGTGGTTTTGAGATGTATATCTAAGAGTGAATATAAATGCAGGACTGAGACTTATTTAGCACATCCACTCTGTAAGACTAAGGTTATAGTCTGACGCTGACAAGAAGAGAAGATATCCTACAATATTTGTGACATAAGATTCCTGATCATCTTCCATCCTTCCTTATATTAACTGCTGGTCACTTTGGGTCTTCTGTTTCCTGCAGATACTAAAGATCACCATGATGAAGCTGATGACTGCTTCTGCACTTCTCTTTGCAATGGCGACCCTGACCACTGCTGGTCAAATATTATTGTATATTTCTTTTATCATACTGTAAAGGCAGGGAACAACACAGATGCAATAATTTTGACTTCTTAGTGCTCTGATTACTTTGAGATAATATTTAGTGTCTGGTTAATCTGAAGTGAAAATTTAAATTCTAAACCGCCATAAAAGCCTCTAGAGTTTCTATCTTTAACCGCAACCATAAAAAACAACTTTCCTAAATATGATATAATGTCTATTTTTCTTTTTACAGAATTACTTGGAGGCAGTTGTTGGAATACATATTTGCTCATAAAGAACATTTTAAATGTATAGTTTAAACACCACATAATATTTTCATGTTAATCTGCAAAGTCTGTGGTAAATACAATGATGTTAAAGGCTTATTTGATCAAATTAAACCAAACATATCTAATAATTGTTTTGTTTTTTTATTCAGATTCTAATTATGAATATTGTAAGCAGTAGGGGTGCAACAGGGGTGCAACTCGTATTGATTTTGAAATCAAACCTTCATTCAGATCTGTCGTTTGGAACTATTTTGGTTTTCATGTGAAGCATGACCCTGATGGTAAGCGTGTCATGGACAAAAGTAAAACATTATCTCAGATGTGCCACGCAACGCTCAATTGGTGGGAACTAGTAGCGCAGTTTAACTAGCGCAGTTTTCTTGTTAACGTGTTGACACCGGCCAGCCCCACACACGGAGTGGCGTTAACGTCATTTCAACGAGATTAACGCTGACAGCACTAGTGGGAACACAATGAATATGACTGCACATTTACGCCGACATCGTCCTAGTGCAAAGACAAGTGGAAGCAGACAAAAACAACAGGCACGCATGCTACAAACTTTACCCGAGTCATTTAGACAGCCGTTAGCACATGATTCTCCTTATGGGGACCTGATATGTTTAATATACTGCTGAGAATATAGCCCAGAAGAAGTGTATAGTATAGCTTTTATTTTGGAAAGAGCCATTTCTCTGTAATAAACTCTCTTTTCCAAAGATGAGTGATTCCTCGATCAGATAGAATTAATTTTTTATTATTTTGTTGTTTCAGCAACATTAAATTTAAAAACTGTGCTTTTCAGTTAAAATACATATTTATAACTTTAATAAATGACAAATTAAAAAGGCATGAACATTTTTTTGTATCGAAAAAATATCGAACCGTGACACCAAAGTATTGAACCGAACCGAACTGTGAATTTTGTGTATCGTTGCACCCACAGTACTAGTGTCAATGAAACCAGTTTATCACATACAATGACTCAATTCAAAATCATGTTGTTTGTCAATAGGAGAATGGTATCTTGTGAAGAAGTCCCCATCTTGTCCCTGTGGTTGGACTGAGTACTACGACCAGTGCTTCATCTATGTTGCTAAGCCCATGAGCTGGGCTCAGGCTGAGGTAATATCAGTCATTATCACCAACGAGTTATTCGGAAAATGTTTTCTCTGATACTTACGTTATAGTGATGGGATTTCCGGCTCTTTTTAGAGATCCGGCTCTTTCGGTTCGGCTCACTAAAAAGAGCCGGCTCTTTCAGCTCCGAACCGGCTCTTCGGGTTGTTTTGTTGCTTTAATTAATTTATTATTAACAATAATATAAAATTATGCACAAAAGGAATTACTAACGTAAAAAAAGTGGTTTTATTTGTATATGTTTATATATAAATATATGCAGTGGCCCCTAGAGACAAAACACGTACAAACTCCAAAACACATTTCTAGCATGAACTGAACTTCCAAAGCAGAGCTACTAGATCACTTAAATTACAAAATTGAAAGCATGTGTGTATTGTTTGTGTATTTATACACAGGCACTCATATATATTCAAATAATTTTTAAAAAAAGTTCATTTACCTGTTACTACCACACACCAAATCCAGTCGTTGGTACTTGCTGGCTTGTGTAGCCACTAGGTAACAAAAGCTCAACACTGCGCCCAGCATCCTGGAGTACTTCTGTTGTCTTTTGTACGTGTTTTGAGTTTTTACGTGTTTTGGAGTTTGTACGTGTATTTACGTGTTTTGGAGTTCGTACGTGCTTCAGAGTATGTACGTGATTTGAAGTTTGTATGTGCTTTGTCTGTAGGGGCCACTGTAAATATACTTTTATTTTTTCACTCCACATAAAATATAATAAATAAATCATATAATACAAGATTGGGGCAGGGATAGCTCAGTAGGTAGAGTGGTGGCCCCATGATCGGAAGGTTTGGGGTTCGATTCCCCTGAACAGCTACCCTGAGGTACCCCTGAGCAAGGTACCGTCCCTACACACTGCTCCCCGGGCGCCCAGTGGCTGCCCACTGCTTCACTGAGTGAATGGGTTAAATGCAGAGAGGGATTTTCCCCACGGGGACCAATAAAGTACGCTTTCTTCTTCTTTTAAAAAACAACTATTCACATTTCAACTTTTAACTATTTAAATTTTCAGCTTTTTCCTTTTACAAATTTAAAGTGAAAAAACACAAAACACTGCAAACCACAACACAATTAAATATAAATTATAATATGAAAACAAAAAGAACATGCATATTCTCTGTCATATGGACCTGCATGAATAAACTTTCTGAATCCTTTATCATCTGCAACCGAAAATAGTTGTGGATGATTACTATACCTTTCTAATGTGACGTTGTTGTTGTCCCTGGTTCTCTTTCTCTCTCTCTCTCCCTCCCGCTCTGTTCCTGTGCTACTGAGTGTAACTACCGCCCCTCCCCCCTCTGCCCAGCATAAAGCACAAGGCTCAGGTGCGAAGTGAAGCGGAAAAAAAGTGCGAGAGAGAGAGAGGGTGAGAGAAAGAAAAAAAAAAACCCACGTGACGGCTCGCTATAAGGAGCCGGCTCGCGTCGTTTACGTCAAAGAGCCGGCTCTAAGAGCCATTTCGTTCGCGAACGACCCATCACTATTACGTTATTAAGTATCATCTTCAGGATCAACAACTGCTCTTAAATTGATGTTTCACAACAACAATACTTACATTCTGATGACATTTGCACACAAAACAATTCATCCATCCATCCAGTGATTTATTTTCTGCTGCTTATTGTTGCTGTAGTGGGTGGGGGCAGTAAACTAAATAGAAAAGTTTAAGAAGTTTAAGACGTCCCTCTCCCCGACCACATCTTCAAGCTCATCCAGATTAACAGTGACATTCCTGGGCCAGCCAAGAGATGTAATCTGCATGATCCATCAAGTCCTGGGTTTGTCCCAGTGACTCCTAGGAGATGCCTGGAACAACTGACCCAGGAGGTACCCAAGAGATATCAACATCATCTGGCTCCTTTTGATGTGGATGAGGAGCAGCTATACTCTCGTTCCTTTTTGAATGTCTGAACTCTTCACCATTAAGGACATTAAGGGAGAAAACAAATGCTATTTGGAGAAAACTAATGTTGGCTGCTTGCAGTCTCACTCTTTTGGTCAATAGCCAGTGGTGATGTGTCGGTTGCGAACGAAATGGCTCTTAGAGCCGGATCTTTGACGTGAACGACTCGAACCGGCTCCTTATCGCAAGCCGTGGGTTTTTTTCTTTCTCTCTCTCGCACTTTTTTTCGCTTCACTCCGCACAGGACTTGGGCTTTGCACTGGGAAGAGGGGGGGAGGGGCGGTAGTTACACTCGCAGTAGCACAGGAACAGAGCGGGAGGGAAAGAGAGCGTAAAGAGCCAGGGACAACAATATTAGAGACAACATTAGAAAGGTATAGTAATCATCCACAACTATTTTCAGTTGTGGATGATAAAGGATTCAGAAAGTTTATTCATACAGGCCCATATGACAGAGAATATGCATCTTGTTTTTGTTTTCATATTATAATTTATAATTAATTGTGTTGTGGTTTGCAGTGTTGTTTCACTTTACATTTGTTTAAAAGGAAAAAGCTGAAAATTTAAATAGTTAAAAGTTTAAATGTGAATAGTTGGTTTTTGTAGTATATGATTTATTTATTACATTTTATGTGGAGTGAATAAATAAAAGTATATTTATGGTAGCCCCTAGAGACAAAGCAGGTACAAACTTCAAAACACGTACAAAACACAACAGAAGTGCTCCAGGATGCTAGTGACCGTGACACCAAAGTATCGAACCGAACTGATACCGTGAATTTTGTGTATTGTTGCACCCCTAATAAATATATATATATATATATATATATATATATATATATATATATATATATTTACCAATGTAAAGAAAAAAATTTTTTTTGGCAATTCTGCTGTTTCTTTGCTGTAGATAAACTGTCAGACCATGAATGCAAACCTTGCATCTGTGCAAAGCCTTGAGGAGTACCAGATGATTCAGAGGCTGATATCTGATACTACTCAGCAGGATGGACATGCTTGGATTGGCGCTTCGGATGGAATAAAGGTATGCTAACATACAAAGTTATTTACCAGGAACTTAAGAAAAACAAGAATAAAAAAGAATTCCACATGCACAAAACAAAAAGGGTTTTTTAGTGCCTAAATAGACAAAAGACGAAAGAAAACTATCAATGTATCAATGTGCCTTTTTTTTTAGAAAGTATAATTTATTGTTTTGTGTTTCCCAGGAAAAGTTTTGGTTTTGGAGTGACGGGACCCCTCTCAAATACACAAACTGGTGTACTGGACAGCCTGATAACTTTCAGGGCAATCAGAACTGTGCATATGTAAATTGGTCAGGTAAATCACTGTGTGGTCATGATAAAATAATCATGTGTTTACTTAGCACTAACTAGGTTTTTTGGTACTTACAGACAAAAAGTGCTGGGATGACGGTGGCTGTGAAGCTTTTATTCCATCTGTCTGCGCCAAGAAAATCTGATGAAAGCACAAATACTTCACACAAGATATCACCTGAAGAATCTGTGTGTCATTATACATCTTTTATCTCCTTTATTGCTGTAATGCTACGCAAGGAATGAAGCGACAAGTAACATAAACAAGAGCTGGGTTGTCTCTTAATAGAAGAGAAATTAATTTGTTGTGGAAAGAATGCTTTTAGCACAGTTTCATTTAGATGTAGACTGAACTCTTATCTCTCATCTTCTAAATCAATAAAGAAAGAGCATTGAATGAAGGTGTGTCATTAATCTGTCTTAAATTCATTAAAGCTTTGCAATATGTACTTCAGAATATGTACAGTTCTGCAACTATCACTGTGTGGTTTAATATTCGCAACATCTGCAGCTACAAAGTCATGGAATATAATAGAAAATCTGGAAATCTTTTTTTAAGTGCCGTTTGTAGGGTTACTGAAGTTGGGCTAGCTGGTATATAATGATGTGCTATATGGTGGCTAGCTACACAGCTATGGTTAGCATAATATAAACACAGTGAAGCTGGGGGATGAATGCTAACTTTTTTCCATTCGATAAAAGTTAACATGAGTGTTCCCAAAGGGTTAGGAACAAATGTAACTGCATGGGAGGTTGCTGTAATCGGACCAAAATTCAGTGAGGAGAACAACTGCAATATAAGGTTAGTCATTAATATACTGCTGTATGGGCTGGGCTGTAGTTGCATCATACTCTTTTCTCTCTGCAGAACATTTCAATGCATGTGCCAAAAAAAAGGAAACAAAATGGCTATTGTTCAAGTCATTACTACTGCAAGAGAGTGCTTGTATAAACAAGAGCTGTGCTACCGTACTATTGCCAATGTAGGGTACCAATGCAATGCTACCCTAGGAAAGACACATACAAACTCACACTTGGCCCTCTCTCTCTCTCTGTCACACACACACACACACACACACACAGTGCATTTCTATTTATGTTGTATCTTATACCCCTACACTCCTCTCTTTTTTCTGCCTGTCCTGCCTCAGACATGTCAAACTGTATACCACAAATAATGTAGTAGCACAAAAAGAACACAAATGGAAATGAAGAAATAAACAGATAAAAGAAAAACCTGAACAAGAGGAGCCTATAGAAAATGTATCAATCAATCTTGGAAAAGAAAAAGAGAGAAGGAACTTTTATGAGTTTAGCAGCATTTCTAACGGGATTAGTTTACTTTTTAGACCACACACGTCTGAGAAACATATCTTTGTATGTTTAGATATTTTGGGCTGTGTCAGATTTCAGTGAAACAAAGTAGTGTTTATTGAATTAGGCTCCAAGTTCCATTAAATTGTTTGGTCTTATGTGTTATTTTCCTATAGTTGTTTCTTCTGTTTTTCAGCTTCCTAATAACCTTGAATACTGTTCAGGCCTTGGGGCACAATTCTCTGATCTTCTGTTGTCTTACAAGAAGATATTTTACCATTCCTGTTGGAAACTTCCAATCTGATAAGGTTGAAGTTGCTCAAAGATCAGATTTTAGCCTGCTGGGTGTGTATTTCTGGTGGACTGGTTTGGGGAAACTAAACATTAGAATGCTTGTCTGTCTAAATCGTTACATTCCAAGAAGATTCTATTTAAACATGAGTCAAGTCCGGCGTTTTCAGGACGAGAGTGTTGTGTACTTCAGTAAACCCAGGGGAGCTTTGAGGTGACAAGCTCTGCACACAGGAGAATTTGTGTTGGTGTGTAATTTAAAAAAATATATATTTAAAAACAACAAAGCAATAATTATATGTTTTATTTTTAAGAAAATAATTCCAACTTTATTTGTCACGGCTGGGGCACCAGTCGTGTGATGGAGTGAATGAGGACCCAAGTTGCAGACAGCGATGGAGATGCGAGTGAGGTTTTATTTACAGTGTTGCAAAGTGACAAACAGGAAATGAGTAACAAGCTAAGCAAAACCTAAACTGGGAAAACTAAAAACCAAACCTGAAATCATAACACAAAGGGAGGACACGAGGCGAGGGGCAGAGAAACACCAAAATAACACAGAGTGACACAGACAAACCGACAAGGAACACTGACTGACACCCACTATATATACACACACAAGGTAATCAGGTAATGGCACACAGGAGAGGAGCACAGCTGATCCTAATTCACAAGATGACAGGAAGACACAAGCTGACACAGTGATAACAGACACAGACCTTCAAAGTAAAACAGGAAATTCACAAAGACAAACTCAGGGACACAAACAGAGCAAAGGAGGGAGAACACTAAAGCGCTACACAGAAGAACCAAACCCTAAGCACTAATACAAAATAAAAATTACCACAAAACATAAGATGAATCCAATGAAACACAAAACACTGGGTAAACGACCCAGGATCATGACAGTACCACCACCACCACCCGCCGGCTGGCTCCCGACAGCCTCAAAATACACCACCAGATCCAGGTGATTCAGGACGGAGGGCCAGGAACAGAACAAAACAAGAGCCCCCAGGAGTCCAAACAAAGCGTCCATAATACACTCACAGGAGCAGAGTCCAAAACATAGTTCAGGGGGCCGGCTCGGGGACTGATAGCACAACAGTTCACATAGTTGCTGGCTCAACGACCCAGGATCATGACATCATTGTTTACTTTCAAAAAACAAAATCAGCCCAATATGGTGAATGTATCTGCCACATATACCACTGTTAAGATAAATTGCAGAAATATATTTAATATACATATTATAAAAGCCCCTTGATGGAAATTTTGGATTGTTTTTAGGTCATGAGTAGGGATGGGTATCGTTTAGGTTTTATCCGATACCAGTACCAAACCGGTAATTTTGAACCGGTGCCAGTGCTTAAACAGTGCTCGAACCGGTGCTTAAAGAATGGAGAACACAAAATTGGTCCAAAAACCTCTCGTGTTCAGCTGTTTTTTTGTAAAAAGATAACAATGTTAGCCTTTTCTGCAGCTATGGGGCATATATGGTATCACTCTTGGCTGGAAGCAGTGCTTAAACAATGGAAAAAACACAAACTTTGTCCAAAAACCTCTCATGTTTAGCTGTTTCCCTCTTTTTCTTTGGTCATTTTAGCCTTTTTGGCCAGGGTGAAGGGAGTATCTGCCATCAAACAAGAAGACAGCCGCATGTAGCTATGATGATGTTTGCTAGTTCACCTTACATGCATTAATGTAATAACGTGGTTAGCCTACTCAACGTAAATTACACACGAACAACATTAAGCTACTCACGCAGAGAAGAACGGCTGCTGCTGCTGCCATCATCATCTGTCATCATTTCTGCTACACTGGCAGGGCTAGGGGCCAGGACTCTGCTCTTCAGGTTTTTGGGGGATGTTGCTAACTCCGGGTCCGATAACAGGCACCACACCCGTAGTAGATGTGCACGGTGTGAGGTCTCGCAGCAAGCTATCAAATACGGCAAATTTCTCGGCTTTTAACAAAATGCTATACGTCGCCAGGTGTTTCATCAGATTTGAGGTGTTACCTCCTTTGCACAGTATCACCTTAAAGCACTTGTTGCAGGCTGCTGAGTTTGCATATTTTGCTGTGAAGTACAGCCAGACTTTGACCGCTTCGCCTTGGACATTTTTAATCTGTAGCTCTGCTCTAAAAGAACGTACGCACCTGGACCCGCCTACTACGCTTGCAAAGGTAAAATGATTGGCTAGAATCCGAAGTGTATGACATTTTAGGAAAAATGGTCTGGTTACTACCGTTTATGTCAGAACCGCTTCCTCTAAAGTGACAAAGTGAATCCTGTGTGCCTACTAAATAATTTGAAGAAACTTTCCATTTTATGAGTTTATATGTCATTATGACCACTGATTATTAAATGTTTGTATTGTTCCTTGTCTATCCATTAGCATTTTACATTTAAAATTAGCTGTAACACTGAACTGGAAGAGAGAACAAAACTTTCTGACATGTAAGCAACATGATGTAACTTTGGTTACCGGTACCGGTGTGTGGCCGGGGGGTTGGGGACCACTGGCGTAGTGTGTTACTGATGCTGTGGATGACACATTAGCAAATCACATAGTAAGGACAGTCAGCAGCACCATATTCTTTAACCTGTGCAGGTACATAAAGTTTCGTTGGTATGCAGATGTGAATTTAAATGAAATGTTCCATCCATCCATCCATCGTCATCCGCTTTGTCCGGGGTCGGGTCGCTGGGGCAGCAGCCTAAGCAAAGAGGCCCAGACCTCCCTCTCCCCAGCCACCTCCTCCAGCTTGTCCGGGGGAATACCAAGGCGTTCCCAGGCCAGCCGAGAGATATAATCTCTCCAGCGTGTCCTGGGTCTGCCCCGGGGCCTCCTCCCGGTGGGACATGCCTGGAACACCTCACCCAGGAGGCGCCCAGGGGGCATCCTTGTCAGATGCCCGAACCACCTCAACTGGCTCCTTTCGATGTGGAGCAGCAGCTGCTCTACTCTGAGCCCCTCCCGGATGGCCGAACTTCTCACCCTATCTCTAAGGGAGAGGCCAGCCACCCTTCGGAGGAAGCTCATTTCTGCCGCTTGTATCCGCGATCTCGTTCTTTCGGTCACTACCCACAGCTCGTGGCCATAGGTGAGGGTAGGGACGTAGATCGACCGGTAAATTGAGAGCTTCGCTTTTACACTCAGCTCCCTCTTCACCACGACGGACCGGTGCAACGTCCGCATTACTGCAGCTGCTGCCCCAATCCGTCTGTCGATCTCCGGCTCCCTTCTCCCATCACTCGCGAACAAGACCCCGAGATACTTGAACTCCTCCACTTGGGGCAGGAACTCATCCCCGACCCGGAGTGGGCACTCCACCCTTTTCCGGCTGAGAACCATGGCCTCGGATTTGGAGGTGCTGATCCTCATTCCCGCTGCTTCACACTCGGCTGCGAACCGTTCCAGTGCGAGCTGGAGGCCTTCACCCGATGAAGCCAACAGAACCACATCATCCGCAAAAATCAGAGATGAGATTCTGAGGCCACCAAAGGGAAAGCCCTCCGCCACTTGGCTGCGCCTAGAAATCCTGTCCATAAAAATTATGAACAGAACCGGAGACAAAGGGCAGCCCTGGCGAAGCCCATCACGCACCGGGAACGAGTCCGACTTATTGCCGGCAATGCGAACCAAGCTCTTGCAACGGTTGTATAGGGATCGAATGGCCCGTAGCAATGGGCCAGACACCCCATATTCCCGCAACACCTCCCACAGGACACCCCGAGGGACACGGTCGAATGCCTTCTCCAAGTCCACAAAACACATGTAGACTGGTTGGGCAAACTCCCATGCACCCTCAAGTATCCTGGAGAGGATAAAGAGCTGGTCCAGTGTTCCGCGACCAGGACGAAAACCGCATTGTTCCTCCTGTATCCGAGGTTCGACTAACGGACGAACTCTCCTTTCCAGCACCCTGGCATAGACTTTCCCAGGGAGGCTGAGGAGTGTGATCCCCCTGTAGTTGGAACACACCCTCCGGTCCCCTTTCTTAAAGATGGGGACCACCACCCCGGTCTGCCAGTCCACAGGTACTGCCCCTGATCTCCACGCAACATTGCAGAGGCGTGTCAACCAGGACAGCCCTACAACGTCCAGAGCCTTCAGGAACTCGGGGCGGACCTCATCAACACCAGGGGCTCTGCCACCAAGGAGTTGTTTAACTGCCTCAGTGACCTCGCCCCCGGAAATAGGCGGGTCCTTCCCCTCATCCCCAGACTCTGCTTCCTCCTCGGAAGACGTGTCAGTGGGATTAAGGAGGTCCTCGAAGTATTCCTTCCACCGCCCGACAATTTTCTCAGTCGACGTCAGCAGCGCTCCGCCAGCACTATACACAGTGCAGGTAGAGCACCGCTTTCCCCTCCTGAGACGTCTGACGGTTTGCCAGAATCTCTTCGAGGCAGTCCGAAAGTCTTTTTCCATGGCCTCTCCGAACTCCTCCCACACCCGAGTTTTTGCTTCAGCCACTGCCCGAGCCGCATTCCGCTTGGCCTGTCGATACCTGTCAACTGCCTCCGGAGTCCCACAGGCTAACCAAGCCCGATAGGACTCCTTCTTGAAATGAAATGTTTTTAAACAAATAAACAAATACTTTATACTTTAAGACAATTTCCCAGGACATAAATATCTTCAACAGAGGGTTAAAGTAGGAGCTTCTCTGGGAGTCAGTCACTCAAGATACTCTTCACAGCAACAGTCTTTGACAGGACATACATCTCCCACCTTATGTCATGTGCCGGGTAATGTCTGTAAAGTCAGTTCACTGTTTGTGCATGTTCTGTGTCAGACTGAAGGTTTTGATCTGTTTTGCTACCCTGTAACCTATTACACATACACACATCTACTACTGTATGCCTCACATACATCCCAGTGTCTCTTTCTGTGTAAATGGTCTAGGTTCTAGTACTCACTGTTTGACTAACATAAACTATTATACTAATAATGTGAATGTGAATCAATGTGGTTGTTAGTTTCAAGAGCAGCTGGGTGTTCTCGAACCATAACAAATGACAACCAGTTTACCCTGTTGTCTCTGGTTCAGTACCGCTTCACTTCTTTTTGGGAGGCATCACAATGCAAAACTAATGGTTTTTCAAAATCAGGATAGCCCAAGAGTGGTGGACTTAACAGATTGTCAATAAGATGGTAGAGCACTGCCTGATGTTGGTCTGTCAATGTGATTGGCTGGCTTGAGGGAATTTGGTCTGATTTCTTCTGTCTCTTCTTGTGCATGCTTCCATTCGATCCTTTGTCTTTTGGGCAGACAACAGACTGTAAAGTGGCCTGGGAGTGGGTGAGAAGTTTGGTATATATGGACGGTAGTAGAACAAGGAAAACCAGCATTTTTCTCAAATCTCCCACTGTCTCAGACTTGCAGGTTTTCAGTGCCTAAACGGGTGCTAACTCAGTGTGATCCATGCAGTAGCCTTTAGACACAATTCTTCCCAGAAATGTCACCTTGTCTTTGTCTTTGAATTGTCTTTGAATTTCTTTTACTGATGTATTGGTCACTTGGTTTTAATATGTATGTTTCACACTTCATTGGACACAGTTAGATGGTGGGGCCTGGTGATTGTGTCTTGGGAAGTGGAGGAACATTGAGCTTTAACTTTATTGCAGGCAGGCTGACCCCAGAGTGGGGCAGGATTCCACAGGTAGTGGAGTCTTTTGTTCACCATGTCTTTGAGAATGGGGGAAGTGGCAGAGTGGCAAAGAGCTGGGTTGACCCTGTAAAGAGGTGATTAGGGTAAACTCTTTCCGTGGAAGAAATCATAGGTGTAAACAACAGCTGTGTAATACCTTCTGTTCTCTTGACTGTATTTAAACTCAGGGCTGTGCAGGGAAGGACAGAGAGAGACTGCTGTCAGTGCAGTGATGGCCTCTCTTTCACTCAAGCTTGGTTTTTATTAAAATATGTTAGCTACTCCTCATTGTATCTCTGCAGGCTTTGTTAATTAAATGTCCATAACTTTTTTAAACACCTCGCACCTGTTTGGAGTAAGCTCCACACCATGTGCTTGATAGTTATACATAATATCACACAGATGGTACTCAAATTATTTGCTGTGGACATCCACATATGGCTGAGGTATTTCATCGGCACTCCTCCATACTGCACTGGAACTCTGCTGGAGGCGAGTAAAAGTCAAAGGTGTAATAAAGGATGTGAGTGATCTGCTACTCTCCTCCAGAAAACCATAATGATACGTCCAACACTGAGAAGCAGTGCACTCCCATGCAGTCGCACACAGACTGTGGTTGATGAGTATGGGGACCATGATTTCTGAATTCATCCTCTTCTTCAGCAGGTCCTCCAAATACTTCTTTAGCTCCTTGTGGAGTGGCTTGGGTAATGAGGTGTATGTGCACTTTACTAGGGTTTTGTCACTCCACGTAAACTTTCCTCCGCCTCAACTCTCTGTGATTTTAGTGTAGCTTTATTGTTTGACTGAGTTTGTTTCTTTGTATTGTTACGACCCCACATAGAGGTCTAGGTGGGTGTGTGGGGACTGGTTACAAATGGGTCAGGAACTGAATGAAAGGAAACCATACAGACTGTTCAGTATATATTACAGCTTCATTACAAATAATCTTTACTGAAAGAGCCGGCAACACCACCAACGTTTTCCCAGTAACACTAGAAAAAGAAAAATGTCGCAACAACCAAACAAAAAACTCCACACTACAAAGAGGCACTTCTGGGGGCCCACAAGCCCGCTCTGTCACTAGCAGCAGCAAGCTTCACTGCTGCTGCTGTTGAGGCCCACAAGCCCACACCACTCACATGCTACTCTTCCTACTGATCCTACAACTCCACACCACAGACAGGACAATCACATAATAGGACCTCTTTCGCCACCTTCACACACAACTTGGGGACACCAGAGAAAACCACCCTCCCACATCCAGTTCATCCCCAGCTTATATGACCTCACGGAGGTGATTGCTGACTGCGCCCAGGTGGTAAACGAGGCCAGTGAACAGCAGCTGTGTCCTGGGGAGAGAGAAGACTGAGAGAGAGACAGAGGGGTGGAGCAAGAGAGGAGGAGGTGGTACAAGGGCAGTTTCAGGAGGCCCTGCTAGGGCCTGTTAAGTCATAAAAACAGTTACCTTAATGGGCTTTATATTGTAAGGTAAAGACCCTTTACCTTAAAAGTAAAATGAGGGAATTTCTAATCATATTTTTCTCACATTTAATTTTCAGTAATGATCTGAATTAAAGATGTTTTTTCTACAATTTTACTAATTTTACCAGATTTTTAATCATAACATTTGGCCAAACAAGTACAGTGGAGTACACAGTACCACGAGCTACATTTGAGGTCAGATCAGTGCATTTATTGATGTGATGGACATTATTTCTTGTATTTTATTTGCCTGCTATTGTGGTTGAACTTGTCTGCAGCCACAGCAAAGACAGGAGGACACCAACCATGAAACATGAAATCATTTATCAGCTTAATTCTACAGGAAACAATAAAGTTCATCAAACTTTTACATGTAATGGCTTTAAACACTCGTGTTTTATTCTATATCCCTTCAAGCCCATATAAGAGTGCCATTTATATAACTTTGGTTCTGCTTCGTGTTATGTATGACTTATGTGTTAATGGTCCAGGTAAAAATGTAATGTCGAATACAGACATTTAACAAGTTGAAAAAACATGATTACAGCAACGTTTTGTTATCAAAATACCTTCATCACAGTTCAGTGTTTCACACGTCAGTTCTGCATTTCTCTGCATTTTTCTCACCAAGCATGCTGTGATCTTATCTCACAGTAAATGAAGAATGATGAATGTGTTAAACAGAGGTACTATTTTTTCAGTGACTTCTCCTCTCTCAGAAAGACTTCTCTTATGTTTATCCTCTTCAGTTCAGCTACCTCATACTTCAGTCCACATTCAGTCTAGAGTCTGTGGTTCCCCTGGAGTGTGTCACTGGTTTTCTCTTTATGTTAAAACATTTGAGGTGTTTCTGAAAGTTAAAAAGGTCCTCTGATAATTTTACACATCACCACAAATGTCCCATCCCCATTTAAAGGGTTAAATGCTATGTCAGGGTTTTATGGCAGATTTTGTGCATGTACCTTTTTGTACAATAGGTGTTGACTCATTTTTGAGTCAAACTTCTATTAAAGGTGAATCTATTCAGTAAATATCTGGGAACAGTTGTTGATACAAAGCTTAATTTTACTTTAATTAAATTTTAAGCTGTGTGCAAAAAGGGCCACCGGTGATTCCCATGTTTGTTTCCACAGTGATTAAACCATGATGATTCTCTTTCAATGCATTTTAATGAATCTGTTTCATGTTTTTCTTTATCGCTATGGTTTGGATATCTGTAAAGTACAGAAGTTTAGTCAAATTGTTAAGTGGTCTAACTGGCTGATTGGCGAACCAAGCACCCCTCGAAACGATTACAGCAGTTGGTCGATGTTTCTTGAGGATTTATAACCTTTGCAAAGTAAATTTCTGGTCCCACAACATAAAACAACACTGAATTAGCTTTGCTGTAGAAGCAACTTACTTTAATATAGTCATTGGTTGCACATGCAGAAGTAAAATGATGAAATTGCAGCACTTTTAGTTGTCAGAAAGAGGAAGGAAGCAGCAGGTTAAACTAAGAAGTTTGTGTCTCGAACACAGTGAGATTGCAAAGCAGAAATTCTGCACTCCGATCACATTTTAGGCATTTACAGTAACTGTGCACACTAACTATAGTGGACAGCACCATCAGATACACATCAGATCAATATGATGGACATCATTTCTTGTATATATCATTTACCTGCTGATGTGTTTGAACTTGTCTGCAGCCACAGCAAAGAGAGGAAGACACCAACCATGAGACTGAAAGGAGCACAAGCTGCAATCATCTGTCTTCTCACTTTGTCAGGTATTTTATATTTACATTTTCATATTTTACAGATAACAGACTCTTTATCAACCATAAGAAAATACGCAGAAATATGGAACATTTGCAGTTGATGGTTTTCTAAACATTTTAAAATCCAGCTCTGTTTTTGCAAGACTTGAAGAGAAAACAGTTTCTGTTAAACTTCTTTAACAGTCAGTTTCTTTTTCAAGTGTATTTTTTTCTGTTTGACAAGTCTTTCTTTAAGTACATCATAAATAACAGTTCAGATGCAGACATAGGCTGAGCCCTATTGTGTCATGGTCCGCGGTCAGTAAACCAGTGTATTGAGTGTTGTGCTTTTAATTTCTTAGGATGGTTGTGTTTCAGGTTTCAGCTCTTCTGTTCTCCTTGGATTGAGAGTTCTACTGCTTAGGTTTGGGTCCCTGTACCCCCATGCTCTGTGTTGGTTTACTTCTGTTCAGTGTCTATTCTGGGTCTGTGTGTCTGTAGTGTACTTCCTGTTTTACTTTAACAGTCTCTCGTCAGTGTACATCATATTGTGTTTGGTCTTTCCCCGTCTCATCATTATTATTAGTGTCAGCTGTGTCCCCTGTGCTGTTCCTTGTTAGCTTTCTGTGTATTTATGTCACAGTCTCCCTCAGTTCCGTATCATGTCATCCCTGGTTTTGTGGAATTTTCCATGTGTTTCCTGAGTGGTCAGCTCACTAGCTTTTCCCAGTTTAGGTTTGTATTGTTTATTTCCCCAGTCTGTAAATAAAGCCATTTTTTGAGTTACGCTCCACTTCCGAGTCTGCATCTTTTCCTGCCTGCACACAGCTGCTCCCTGACATGATGTAAGAAACTTTCCCATCAGCTGTAAAGTTCCACACATCAGTTTCTGCTTTTCTCATTTATTTCTCTCACTTCTCTTTTCTTACAAAAACCTTTCTCTTCAGTTCAGCCTCCTCGTGGCTCACAGGTGAAATTCCTTCGCTGCAACTTCAGAGTGTGTGTCCTCCTGCCTCAGCTCACATACAGATTAACTGCAGAGAGCGTGGACACACCTTTAAAAGCAGAAGAATTCATTGTTTTGTTTCTGATGTGTTTCAGCAGTTCAGGGTGAGGATGGTTGGTCAGTGACTTACACCTCTACTCAGATTTGTGCCTTAAAAGGATCAACAGTGGACATACGCTGCACCTACACGTACTCATCCAGACTGAATGGGAAAGTGACTGTAGTTGAAAAAGCTGTGTGGTTTACTAAAATGAAAGGTGATGAATTTGTGGATGTGAGGACAGAGGCAGAGTTTGCAGGTCGTGTTCAGTATCACTGTGATAACAAAGACTGCACTCTGAGAATCACAGACCTGAGAGAGAGCGACTCAGCTGAGTACAAGTTCAGATTTGTGACAAACCAACGAGGAGGGAAATATACTGGATCACCTGCAGTCAATCTGTCTGTCACAGGTCAGATTTTTATATTTAAATGTTTTCAAAATAAAATATTTTGGTGGAACTTTGGGACACTACAAGCTATGAATGTTGTGTATATTTTATATTTTGCTGTGTATAATTTTTAGTTCTCCAGGCACAAGTGATAAAAACTTGGCCAAAATTGTATCCTTCTTGGAAAAAGGTGACGTGTCAGAGCATCTGTCATCTACCTGATCCTCTTTCCTATGTCTGGTACCAGAACGAAGTGAATATTGACAGAAAGGAGTCTTCCTTTGAAAAATACTTTGATCAGACAGACAGCATTTCCTGTGCTGTAAAAGGATACGAGAAGCTTTCCTCTCCTCCAGTGTGTGAGTTTACGTCAGTCTTACACTGACAAAAGTTGTTGCTGCATCTTCATGTTTATTTTATATCTCAGTAAAGCCAATAAATCAACAATAAGTCCCAACAGCCTCCTGCTCTGTGGTGCTGCAGTCAAATCTTCCTCTAACAAATCTGTTTCATATATTTCAGGTGTTGGTGATCAAACCTGTAACACAGTGACTTACACCAGCAGAAGCATCTGTGCCCTCAAAGGTTCATCAGTGGACATTTCTTGCATCTACAGTCATACACATCCTGCTGTGTCCAAATTCTGGTTCAGTCCTGAACGTAGTCATCAGTGGCAGCATCGCTCACACCCCGAGGACCTCAGAACAGACTCCCACTATGCAGGTCGTGTTGAGGTCATTGAAACAGAGAGAGGACGCTCCACTCTGAGAATCAGAGACCTGACAGAGAGGGATTCAGCCGAGTATCACTTTAAATTCAAATCACAAAGCTTTGAATGGAAGAATAGTTTACCTGGAACAACTCTGAGTGTCACAGGTACTGAAGAACACACACTGTTAGCAGGTTTTTGTTTTTGTGATCTCAGATATCAAAGGTAGACTTACATATCCACACATAAAGCCTCTCTCTACATGATGTCACTGCTGTGCTGTCATATTCAGCTCTGCAGGTGAGGGTGAGCAGAATAATATCAGTCCAGCAGACTCAGACTGAGGCAGAGCTGAAGTGTCAAAGCAGCTGCAGTCCAGCTGGTCGTCTTTCTTACGTCTGGTTCAGGAACGGACAGAAAAACACGACACAGCAAACTTCTGCTTATACAGACTACTTTAATCCTGGAGACATCATCTCCTGTGCTTTCTCTGGATACGAGGATTACCGCTCTCCATCAGTGTGTGAGTTCAATTCACTGTGTCACCAACAACATATCACAGCTCCAAGCCAGCTACAGTTTATCACGCTGTAATGTTACATGAGTTTAAACGCCAACTTTAATAAAGAAATCTTTTATCTGCAGATCCTTTAAAGCTTCCCTCTGTGTCAGTGAGTCCCTCTGGTGAGATAGTGGAGGGCAGTTCAGTCACTCTGACCTGCTGCACACATGCTAATCCAGCAGCTAAGAACACTTTGTACAAAGGCAACCAAATCTTGCCTCTAACACCAGAAGGTATTTATAATTTCGCCTCCATCAGCTCTGAGGACAGAGGCATCTACGACTGCAAGACTGAGGATCAGCTCTCTGTGTCTTTATTCATAGATGTCCAGTGTAAGTAAACAGCAGCAGATCAGTGATCAGCTGGGAGTTGTGTTCAATTTATTTCCATCTTATAAAAAATACACAGAAGTTCACTGAGCAAAGAATAGAAAAGGCTATACAAATAACGCAACTACATTTCAATATCGCTTCACCTTTTCTGATTCAGCTAAATATCAAAAATGAGTTGGAAGAAGTTCACACTTCTTTAACGCCCCTTTCACCTTAAGTTTTCGATCAATATTTGAGCTTCCTTACTGATATAATCTGCACAAATAATATTGAACCTATTTCTAATATAATATATACAGCACACATGGCACAAATTATAATAATAGTTAATATCATAGTATTATAAGAATTCTTATTTTCATATGAATTATGATCATATCACATCATTTGATCATTATATCAGTAATTAACAGTTTCCTGTCATGTTTTCATTCTTGGTGGAGTTTTTCTCACACTGAATATTAAAATGTTGCTGTAAAAATTTCACAAAAATTTTTCTCGGTTTCCTCCAGATGCTCCAAAGATTCCCTCTGTGTCAGTCAGTCCCTCTGGTGAGTTAGTGGAGAGCAGTTCAGTGACTCTGACCTGTAGCAGTGATGCTAACCCAGCAGCTAACTACACCTGGTACAAGGAGGATGATGACTCAGCAAAAGCATCTGGACAGAACTTCATCATCACTGACTTCAGACCTGAACACAGTGGGAGTTATTACTGTGAAGCCCAGAACACAAGAGGACGTCGCAGCTCCACCTCCCATCATCTCACTGTTGTCACAGGTGCTCTTTCTACATTTACAAGTCTGTTTTTGCAACAATTTTCATTGATGCATTACTAAAAAAACAGTTACAAAGAAAATAAGATTCCTCTCCAGGTTTTCAAAAACAAAGTGTATGCTCTCTCTCAATCACATCAAATTTCTATCTCCTTTTTAGGGAAATCAATAATAATACAGAATATTATCAGATTAACTTTGGTGGTCCTGATGCTGATTCCTCTGCTTCTTGTGAATTTGTGGATGAGGTAAAATAAAACATTGCTCTGTTGCAGAAGTGGTCTTTGACTTTCTAATTTAATAGTTTTACATTTAAAATGTGATTGTTTGTTATTAGCAAGAAGAAACCTTGGAGATCTACAGCTGAATCAAATGAACTTATGGAGACAATGGAGGTGAGAGTGAGATAGAGACAGTGTCAGAATTGAATTGATGTTGTTGAAACATCTTGTCTAATCTCTTACTCTGTTTAATATACTATCATTATCCATGCTATTGTAAATATTTTAGTAGTTTATTACAAATGGATTTTTAGTAGAAAAGTTAATTTCTGTAAAAACATTTGACCACATTTTATAAAAAAAATCTGATTGTATCCATGACAATCTGTTTTGAGTTTGCTGGATGGAAACATCAGGCCAACCTTCAAGCAAAAGTTCACCATCTAATTTTTGAGAAGATCTAATCAGAAACTCTGTTACTTTGTACAGATGCAGTCAAACCATAAACAGGACTCAGCTGATGGAAACAGAAAGTAAAAAACAGCACAGTGGAGAGTGATGCTGATGCATACAGAATTATATTTTTACTTTTAGCTCCAGATATGTAAAGTTTATTTGTCAGCAGCAGAACGTTAGACTAGACTTACAGCTTATTCTTGGCCTTCTCTTACCTGTTCAGATTATGTGTAGTACAGAAGTTCTTATCCGAGGTGTATTTTTAGATTCATTTGTTTGTAAAAGTTAAAGATGCAGTAAAAACTGCTCTCACAACAAAAAGATGCTGATCTAGAAGAAAATATTTTACAGCACTTGCGGCTTGTTTTTTGTTAACAAAAGAGAAAAACCTGCAGCTACAACAGCTCTGTATATTGAAGATCAGTTCCCTGTGAATGCTACAGAGGTCATCATTATGCAACAAGTTTTTCAAATTGAAATAAACTCTTTATTTTTTCAGAATAGACGTTTCACGTACTTCTCTTTCAGAGGTTGATGCTTGTCATTGCAACACATTATTACAAAAGTAGAACACACCATAAAGCATAAATAACTGCTTCATGAATTCAGACATCGCTAGATTTGATGTGAAAATAAATGCCAAGATTATAAACTCTGCCAGTTATCAGCAGCTGGATAGATTTACAAGCACAATCCCAAGACCTGACACAGCATGCTATATGTGACCTACATTAGAGCGGTCATTGGATGCATATGCAAGGATAAAAATAATGATGAGCTTGACCTCATAATGATCTTTACCAGCACCAAACAATTTAGCTAGAGTCTACCTTTATGTAGTACACTGTGACAAGGAGCCGACACACTCACAAGCAGTGATTCAGGACAAGAGTCCATTTACTCACCTTCACGGTGTCAGGGCTCTGGGTCTTGGACCCAGCTTTTGAGTTACAGCAATACATCACGTGTCTGAATTTAAAGGGATTGTTTTTTCATTTTGACATACTCTATTAGCACAATTAATCTAAATTCAGACAAAAAACATAAAATCTGAGTAGGAAGGAAACAAAAATCAGTGATGTGATGACAGTGGGTGCAAACATACAAGTACTACAGGCGAAGTTTGACAAGCTCATGATTAATTTCATTTGTAAAGGTCATTTTCTGTGGTTGAACAACTGTTAGGTTTTGTATTGTTGATTGTCATTTATGCTTAGAAATATTTAACCATATATGCTTAGAGGTGTATAATCAATTGTGTAGTGATAGGATGTGTGATCTTTAGCAGGCTACGAATGCACACCTACATCCTGGGAGCATGAGAGAGGTCGTACCTTGTTTTATTGTTTTACGGTAGGATTAACGTAGCTATATCAGTTTTAGTCTAAGTGCTTTTTTACATATAGATGAACTGTTGGATTTTCCAGACCAGCAGGTTAAGGGAAGTCGTTTAAGGGGTCACACTCTGACCCCACACACACACACACACACACGCACACACAGGCAAGGTACTCTTTGTTTATATGTAGACGTCATATGTTAATGAACCTATGCATATTCATGTAACCTCAATAAAAGAGCAGTGTTACGGGGGAGCGGACGAGAGCAACTGGGGTCAAGCGAAGGAACGGCGTTTGTCCGGTTCTCTCCCGCGCACGAGAAACATGAAGAACTTTGGCTACTTCGTGTCTTGCTTGCTGTGTAATTATATTGTCTTCAACGTTTCAGCGAATAGGTTCAAGCTACAAACCTATCAACAACCTTCTTTTAGATAACTTTCATTGACACTGAATCCACAATGAAAAGTCATTCGCAGGCATACTCAACCATAATAGAGGGAGCTGCCAATAAGAAGAAAAAAGCTGAAGATATTGTTAAGCAAAGACACTACAATAAAATATATTGTAGTTATACACAAAATCATTTCTCTTAGACTTCAGTTAAAGCTCACATTGTGAAATATGTTGAATGTTATAAATATCTTAGAACAGTGTTGATTCAAAGCTTTATTATGAGGTATTTAAGCTGTGTGCAAAAAGGGGAACCAGCAATATTCATGTTTGTTTCTCATTTTCACAGCGATTAAACCATGATGATTAGTGTTGTGTTTTGGATATCTGTAAGAAACAGAAACTTAGTCAAACTGTTAAGTGGCCCAATTGGCTAAATGGTGAATCACCAGCTGAACCAAGCACCCATACAAACAAGTCGTGTACAGCAACGGCAGGTCGATGTTTCTTGAAGATTCACATCCTTTGTAAAATAGCCAGCCATTATTTTTAGCCATTTATTCTTTTTTTTTTTTCTTTTCTTTCAGTGAGTCTTTGTTTTTCAGTATCTTGTACTGTGGGCAATGTCGGAATTGATATTTTTTGTATTGTCATTTATGCTTAGAAATATATAATCATTTGTATGCCGATAAAGTATCTTATCCTTATTAGGTCTGATAAGAGTCTGTGTGCACTTGTGCACCATGAGATGAGAAGAAGCAAACTTGATGTTATAATTTCCATTAAAGCTGCAGAGACCCGACTGTCTTGTTTGTTATCTCAAAGTGTAAGACTTCACACCTTTAAATGTCCTACTGCAAGTTCATGTTTTTATATTTTAGCAAGACGCTTACTTCTGCTTTTCTTCATACCTCATACACACAGTTTAAGTTAATTGAAAGGTCGTATGTGACCCTGCGACAGACTGGCGACCTTTCCAGGGTGTACGCCGCCTCTCGCCCTATGACAGCTCGGATAGGCTCCAGCGCCCCCCGCGTCCCTGAAAAGGATAAGCGGAAGCAAATGGATGGATGGAAAGGTTGTATGTCTATGTAAGGTATAGCTGGAAATACACACACACACACACACACACACACACACACAGAATATAGACACTGATGTTGCTTAAGAATGTCACGCAATGTTCCCTCTAAGCTGCGCGCGTGCGCAATAGTGCACTATTGGCACGGTCTCTGCGCAGAAAAAATGTGCGTTGCGCACAGATTCTAACCTGAATTGAAATTAAAGTAAATATGTGCCACCGGTGACACCGGTGTTTTAGCTAGCAAAGGGGCTGACGTGGACTGAAGCCACGTTAATGACAACGTGTACAACCACTGGAGATATGAGCAGGACAGACGGAACAATTGATGGAAAACTTGTGGACTTTACACCAGTTTTTAAATTGTGTTGACAGGCCACAAAAAAACCAGAGTTGTGATAAAAAAAAAATGCAATGTTTGGTTTTCCTGGATACTACCGTTGTTCATATTTACTGTGGGAAGAAACGCTGAAAACGGTGTTTTTGTTTTTTAAAGGAAAACGCTCGAACGCACTCTCCGCCTGTGAGTAAAGACAAAACCAATACACCCCCTACCGTTTCCCATTGCTGGAAAAATGTACCATGTCGACCAATCAAAACATGGCATTTAGTTGTTAAGATACAGGAGGAAGTTTTAGGAGTGACGGCGGTGTTTTGAGATGTGAGACATTTGCAACGTTTAGTGCAAATTTTGTGTAGTTAGTGTGTAGTGTAGTCAATAGTTTTGTTGTGTGTGTCAGAACAATGAGGCGACTGCTGAATGTTACAGGAGTGATACATCTCCTGTTGTCAGGCCTGCAGGTATCAGGCTGTTGTTCTCCTTTATCTCATAGTGGACCGAAATTATTTTTTGGAGTGGCACAAATAATTTGTGTGGAATCAAATTTGATGCAGAACAGCTGATTGTTCTGTAAATTGTTTAAAATGTTTGTTTAAAAAACACCTTGGCTGCATTTTTTGTTAAACAGCTGCAAAAAAAAATGTTGTTTGCAGTTTATTTACTGTATTTTGCAGACAGGGAGTTACAGGACTCTCTCCCAGACCACAGACTCATAATCAGTGTTGGGTAAGTTACTTGAAATTAGTAACTTAGTTACATTAGTAGTTACTTCCATCAAAAGTAACTCAGTTACTTCATGTTACTCGTTACTTTCAAAGTAACTAGTTAATAGGGAAAGTAACTTTGGTTTTACTCAGACTTCTCTTGTTAATGTGTTGCTTCCGTAGCTGGATACCCAGCAAGATTGCCAGTCTTCTAGCTTGCTTACTTGCCACAAGTGCACTGTGCCACCTACCACCAAACGTCTTCAAGCAACTTAAAGAAGTCCAGACGCTTTTCTTTGCAAGCTCCTTTGACTACCAATAGAAAGGAAAAAAATAATGTGCATATTTCCACGAGAGAAATCCCACACCTGGACCGCCATTTACCGCCGCCATGATTCTAGCCTACGTCACTGGGACAAAATATCGGCCTTTTGACTAGAGACTGGCCCACCATTATAGGAAAAATCATAAAGCCTTTGAATGAAAACAAATACTGTTGTGACAGTGATGTACACTGTTCTGATGGTATATATGTATCAATCTATCAATCGTTTGTTGTAAGACTCAGATAATTATTTATTAAAAGTGTTGAAATCTCCCAATTCTTTGAATCTTTGGGCTGAAGGAAGGACAATACTCGGTGTATATATGCTCAATCAACAATCATTTATTTCCATACAATTCAACACAAAGAGCATTTAGAACCATCATGATGGGGAGACATGCCTGAAGAGGGTCACAGCAAGTCTCCAAATGGTGACGGTTTACACAGCTTCTTATACCCTCTAACGGCCCCCACCTAATCGTAAACGACCAAACATTAACATTCTTTCTCTCTTACGGCGCCTAAGTTATGACCTCGGCCGTTGTTTCTCTGCTTTCTGTAAGGTGGGGGTGTGGAATGTGGTCTGTCTATCTCCCCTGTCTTAGACACAGAGTCTCCTGCTTACAACCTTCTTTTTATGATTCAACAGTAAAGCATGTCAAGAAAACAGTGTAATACATTCCCAGCAGATCAAGGATACAGAGTGATGCACACTTATCTAATGAACTAATATGTGAATATGTTCTTTTAACTCAAAAGTATAATGAGAACTAAACTACATACAGATCACACGCTCTATCTTAAAGGGTATAATATGATCTACAGCAGTATTCTAATTCAACTACTTTGATTACATATATAAGGTAACATATAATAACAGAATAATCTGATAATTCCCCCTTTGATCTCTTAAAAGAGATCACTTATAACATGCACTCCAGGGTCGCAAGGTCCAGTTCTCCTTGGTCCTGAGGCCCTCTGTCCCCCTTTAACGGGTGGACCATATGTGGGATGACCTCTGTGTTTTACGCAGTTCAGATGCAAGCAAAGTTAGATTTACAACCATAACAGCAGTTACAGATGACACTCCCATCACTCCCCAATTCTCCCACAGCTTTATTTTGGTGCTCCAGTTTTCCACTCCCATTTTGATGCCACCTTATACCTTTCAAACGTACTTAGACTAGAACCTCTGTCTAAGGAGCTTTTAACCTTTATTTTTATTGCTGCAGCTACCAGTGTCTTCCAGTTGGGTGATTCTCAGCTTCTTTCTTCGACCTCTGGGGTTCGACCACCCTTTAGTCATTGCACAGTTCTGAGGATTATTCTGCCCCGATTTCAAACAAAGATCTGTGTGTTTTGGGGTCACCGCCGTGTCCCCCTTTTTCCCAAGAGTCTCTCGAACCTCGTTGGTCTGGTGTTCCTGGTTTTCGCCAACCCCTTCATGGTTATTGCTGTGTTTGTGGAATCCATCTTCTCCAGGAGCCCAAACGCCATGACACTTGACCCCAGTTGCTGTCTCGGCAGTCCCTACATCTGCCTCTGCTGTGAAGGGTCCTCACATCTCCGTGTCCCCGTCTGGTGTCTGTTCCTTTCTCTGCAAGAGACAGAAAACCAAAACACCTCTCTCCCTAGCCTTGATAATCTAATATTGTTATCCATTGTTGTTCTAATGATTCAAATTTGGTTTAAAATATTATGTTCAGGACTCTCTGACCCAGGAACTTATTCTAATCATAATCTATGTGTGTGTAAAAGAAATCAAAAATTAATGAACCATTTCTAAGTCTAACACATTATAAGCTTGTTCGGACTCAACTCCCCCCTTTTTGACACACTCCCATGTGTCAATTCATTGGAGCTAGAAAATTAAGAACTCTGTTCTGTCTCTAAGTTTTGGAAAATTTTATGCTTGTTGTCAAAATTTGAAGAATTTTTATCATAAGTAAAAGTTATGGCGTTATCACCCCCCTCAGGGCTTAGCTTTCCCACTTTTAGTAATATTCCTCCCCCAAATATTCGCAATTACCCTCCTTTGGTGTGAAAACTGTTGGTGTGGTCAAGTGGGTGCTATAGAAACAAAAGCTCAGGACAGAACAGAACAGTTATCAGTCATGTACTTCATACAGATTTTGCATATGTTTTATTTCATATTGATCCTCTGAGTGTAATGGTACATTTTAATTTGAATTTATCCAAACTAAACACAATAGGTTTTTCTTTCTCTACTTTGCTCTTGTTCTTTTGCAGTACCACATCCTATCAAATGTCCCTGTCGGTTATATTCTACTTTTAATAACCTACTATTTCAAGCGAGAACCTAAATCACGTGGCCCAATGTTTATTATTGCATATCTCTATTCTGAATGTGTCAAGTCATTCATAGGTATTGTTAAAGTTTTGGCGGTTTTCCTCTATACAATTTAATTGACTTTTTACAGTGGCCTGCTAAGGTTAATAGTAACATATTCCAGTCATGAGTGATATCAAAAGTTTTCTCCACTGTAGCATTTGGCATTCCCAATAATATAACATGATACCTTAATCAAAACACAGCTATTATAGCACAGTTTTCTTAATGCAAACATCAGTAACTCAGAATCAGCAACCAAAGTGTTAAGTCTGCAGTTCATACTTATGTGAAGCTACAGTCTCCTCCTCCAGTCTCTCTTATCCTCCTGCTCCTGAAAAAACAAAACAAAACAAAGCGAAGCATCCACCCTTCTCTTGCCGGCTGGGTGAATTGTTTATTGGCATTTACTAATCCTAAAGTGGGTGCAGTCATTGTCTCAGTATCAAGTCAGTTAGTTTTAGTCGTCAGTCCATCACAGTCCATTCACATGCATTCATCCACACACATTCATACCAGATTTTGCTGATAATGGAGTCTCCCGCGCGACTTATTCGAGCCTCCATCACCAACAAGATGACGTCATCATTTTAAAAGGAAAACAATTCTTTGTTCTTTTGTTCTGGATTGACCCGCTGCAATCCTTTTAGACTCAGGACTTCTCATGTGATCAGTGTCCCATATAAGTGAATTTCTCCCAAGCCAATTACAATCATGGAGAAACACACTTTGCAACTGTTTTTGTAAGAATATTTCATAGCGCTTTAAATCTCAATCTTTCAGGCCTGGTTTAAAGAGCTGATTGTTAAATCATAAAACTCACAAAATATCAACATATCACCACCGGTGGATCACACCTCTCAGATTTTCTTATCTCAGTGCACTGTAACAAAAACAGACATAACCAACAAAATACTAATAAAAATAACACAAACTAGGGCCCATTGCAGACATGTCCAAGCATAAAACTATCCCTCTCTCGCTTACGAGAAAGAACACAAGCCAAAGCTCACTGATAACATCAAGCTAGCGCTAAGCAAAACCAAAAAATCAACCAAAAATTCACAGGAACGTTTTGCTTCCTGCCGGGACAATATTGTGTGGGAATGAGAAGCTCAGGTGCCGTAACACCTTTTGTTCCTCCTTGAATTAAATCTCAATCACAGAAAATGCCGTACTCCAACCTAAACTTACACTATTAATTCATCATTTTCACTCTGTGCCACTGTTCCTCACCAGGGCTGTGTGAAGCACAGCAAAGACTTCAGTCAAGGCCTTGAGCCATAAACAGACATCACGCACAGACATTGTTTTCATAACCAAACTGTTTTAGACCTTATTCCTAAAATCTACATAAATGCCCTCTGGGTGACATAAAACACATTCTAAGTAATCAATGGCTCCTCATAAAAATTATACATTGGGATGTTTGTGTGCAGCATTTTGCATATCAGCATAAGCAAAGCATTCTTCATTGCATTGCAGCAGCGTGTGTGTGTGTGTGTGTGTGTGTGCATCACTTCTCAGTGAATCAGCATTCCAATGTGTGTGTGTGTGTGTGTGTGTGTCATTTCTCACTCAAGCAACGAGTGCACATGTTCATGTGTGTATTTCACTTCATTCTGAATCTGTGTGTGTGTAGACGTGTGTGTGTGTGTGTGTGTGTGTGTTTATGTTCATCACTTTCCTGTTCTGGTGTTCTGGGTAAACCACGGCCTGAAGCGTGCCCTGGGGTCCTGCCCTCCTCCTTTTCAGTCTGTTTGCGACCATTGCTGCTGCTGCTGCTCGAAGTTCAGTCCGTCCTGGTTCTGACCCCAATTGGGGCAGTCCTTTCTCCAGTGTCCATGCTCACCGCAGGTGAAACCTGCATCTTCTCCTGTGTTTTTTGTCCATTCTGAGGTGCCTTCTGTCCTCAGTTACTCCTCCTGTCTCGGTCACGCCCTTTTTGCTGCCCGATCATCGTGTTGGTCCATCACTGTCCTGCACAGTGTGAATGCAGACTTATCAAGGTCAGCATTCTTTTGCTCGGCCTTACTTTTCATTCGGGCTTGGCGGGCGTCTCGTCACAGCTCTGTCAGCTGACGCAGTCTGGGAATTTTCCCCCGTGTAGTGAAACGGGCCTTGGATTTAATGCTCTCCGTCCCTGCTGCCTGAGATCGCATTCCTGCAGCACTGTTGACATTTTCAGATCGTTTTTGTGGGTCCAGCTGTTACAGCATTTGGTCAGGGTCACATAGGGGGAGAGCAGGAGTCCAGTCAGCCTCGGCTTTCAGGGCCGGCAAAGCAGCCTGTAATTAAATATATATAGAGAAAAACAAAAAACAAGAACAGACAAAAAACAAAAGCAAACGAACAGGAAAATGATGTTGTGTTGGCTGTTATTCAGAGAGGGGAGAAACAACGGGGCCAGGCCCTGTGTCAGCCTTCTCTCCCCCTTTTTTTGTTTTTTCTCTCCCGATATAATCAACTCATGACCCACCAAGCTGACAGGACAACACAGATACATGTTAAAATTCTTAAGATCATGTTTAAAAGCCCAAAAAGAAATTTTCTTTCATTCAGTAATCACTTGTATTAATCAGTCCACAGAAAACATGTCACAATTTGAATCTTTTAACCCCTAAATTTGTCGTGTCATCACTGGTTGGTCAGACCAGTGTCTTTTTTCTTTGAAGTTAAATTGTTGTCCTGCAACCCAGAGAGTTTATTTGTCAGTAATGTATTTATCATTTAACAACAGGTGTATGTTAAGTTTCGCTGCTTTAGCCTTGCTGGAAAATCTTCACGTGTTCATGAGTGTAAGCTGTTTCTTCATTGCGTGTGTGTGCATTTGTAGGCAGGCAGGTTAATTTTAACTTTTTCTCAAACTAGGCGTTACCTTAAAAGGAGCCTTTCTCTCACATTTCTCTGCTTGTGTGTTTTTGTTTCACCTTTTTGTTGTGATGCTCCGGACGCCTTCCCAACCTCCACAAGTCTGTTGGCCCCAATTTTATGTGTTAAAACTTCTCTTAATTTCTCCTCTAATTCTCTCCTCGCTGCTGTCTTTTTCACAGCTGCGGATTCTTGCTGAGTGTGGTTCCCATTACTTATAATTTTGCTTCGGCCGCTGTGCTTGTGGGGGCAGTTGGTCCAGGTCCGCAGCTTCCTGTATTAACACACTAAGAGATTTATTTAATTTCATTTTCATCACTGTTAAACAGATAAGCAGGCAACACGCCTACCTTTTACAGCGCAGACTGCACGCCAGTCTCTCAACACATTCCTCTCTGTACTCCTCCATAATTCTCCACTACACACCTCTTACTATCTCTCTTTTTTATTTTTATTATTATTTTTTTATTACACCACAGAGTAATACACCCTATTATGCCCGTCTATCTCTATGTGGCTCCAAATTCCCTCTTTATTTAATTTCACACTCGTCAGGGGACAGGCACACAACAATTTCAACCACTGAAACGAGGAATTCAACCTTTTTATATTTCACCTATGATAGAACTCAACCTTAGATGTAAAAGCATTCTCTTGTTCTATTCCAGAATAAATGTGAACCCGTGATTACACGGCCGTTCCAGTGTTATTCTGCAGCTATGCGGGAGTCCTCAGTTCCCAAGTTGCCACCTTGGCATCCAGACGCCGCTGGGCCTGGCCGCGCGTCCACGACCAGGAGGGTCGCCACACCTTGAACAAAATTAGTTTCCACAGGTACACTAGGCGTCAACCTTAGATCTTAAAGCATCCTCTTCGCACTAGTGTCCTCCTATTCAAACACATCAACCGTCACTGTCACTGTGTTTCACGCTTCACACTCACAAAAAACACACTCAGAGCGTGCCTCACTCACACTCAAAACAACACCCAGAGCGCGCTTTACACACCAAACAACACCCAGAGCGTGCTTCGCAGCTTCGCAGCTTCGCACACACTCACTCACAGGGAGACACACAGAGAGCGCTTTTTCATCAGCAGAAATTTGCACAGAAACCTCTGAGCTCAACTGTTAAAATTCTTCTGAAGCACAATCAAAGCCCAAATACCCCTTTCTCTGCGTTTATGACCGCCACAACGGGGCAAAGTCGCATCATAAAAGTGATGCCTGCGTCCCCTGAAGTTATACCCGACACCATAAACCAGGTTTTGCTCTATGTACTTCTTGGCAAGTAAAATTTTACTTTGTTTTATGACCGCAGCCCTTGAGACTCGACTGACGCCATAAACCATCGTCAAACCTCTATTCAATGTACTAAAACCAGCACCAACCACTACTGCACTTCACGGCCGTACCACCGGAACACGGCCGTATCATAAACCAAACCTACGGACGTGTTTCGCTTTCGCGTTGCCAGTGTTTAACCGCACTGTGAGCCAGCATCTGCTTTTCCTTAAATCAACTTCTGTTTCATAGCCGGCAAGAGCCAGGACGTAACCGACACCATAAACAAACTTCAAACCCTCGACTTCAATGTACTGAACTAATGGCCGCGTCTTCAGAAGAAATTCTAATGTATTATTGCTACAGAAGCCAGTCTTACACAAAATTAAATGTGGAAGGTAAAGTGGCTGCAACTAGTCCAACGTAGTATGTTATTAGTATCTCGGTAGAAGCAGTTTATTTAACACACTGGAATTCAGCCTCAACTTATGTTGTTAGTATCTTGCGCCAAAAACCAGACACCGACAAATTTACTGTGAAAATACGTGTAACTCAGTGAACAGATTAATTTGGAAAGCCCAATATGCACATTTGGTATTTATAATACAACAGGCTGTGCTTACCTTTTTATATTTGGACCGGTCCTCTGTTCACCTTGCCCCACGATCTCACCAAAGGCCAAATCTGCCCCTCCTCAGCACACCAAAGATCCGGGTCACACGGCACCAAGTTGTTGAAATCTCCCAATTCTTTGAATCTTTGGGCTGAAGGAAGGACAATACTCGGTGTATATATGCTCAATCAACAATCATTTATTTCCATACAATTCAACACAAAGAGCATTTAGAACCATCATGATGGGGAGAGCTGCCTGAAGAGGGTCACAGCAAGTCTCAAATGGTGACGGTTTACACAGCTTCTTATACCCTCTAACGGCCCCCACCTAATCGTAAACGACCAAACATTAACATTCTTTTTCTCTTACGGCGCCTAAGTTATGACCTCGGCAGTTGTTTCTCTGCTTTCTGTAAGGTGGGGGTATGGAATGTGGTCTGTCTATCTCCCCTGTCTTAGACACAGAGTCTCCTGCTTACAACCTTCTTTTTATGATTCAACAGTAAAGCATGTCAAGAAAACAGTGTAATACATTCCCAGCAGATCAAGGATACAGAGTGATGCACACTTATCTAATGAACTAATATGTGAATATGTTCTTTTAACTCAAAAGTATAATGAGAACTAAACTACATACAGATCACACGCTCTATCTTAAAGGGTATAATATGATCTACAGCAGTATTCTAATTCAACTACTTTGATTACATATATAAGGTAACATATAATAACAGAATAATCTGATAAAAGCTAGACATTTTAAATGAGAATAAGAAAGAAAAGTATTTCCTTGCGCCCACCTCTCCCTGTTAATGCCCGACATGCACCCCTGGCAACACTTTGCTAGACCCGCCCCTGCACAGTTACCAGCTGTCAGCTACATAAAAAAAAGGATCCTGGTGTTATTTGTCTCTCAGAAACAGTTCATAACTTCCCTTCAACTCATTCATGTCACCTAAAAGGTAAACCTGTTTCTCCATCACAGCTCTGATGATCCAGTAAGGACGTCTCCTGGTTTCATCTTCATGTTTCCCTCTCACCACATATACAAATCGACATCATGACCAGCAGTTTTACAGCTGTGGCTCCAGCAAACATCAGCTGATACTAGAAAGTAATATTAAATAAATTCTAACAACAGCTGATCAAGCTTAAACGTGCTGCTGTTGTTTAGCGCGACATCCGCTGGTTTCCTCTTTCTGGCGCGAAGTGGGCGATAAACAAACAAGAGAGAAAAGCCAATCAGCTGATCATTGATCAGTTTCATGATTGAAGTAGAAACAGGAGAGGGAGGGGAGAGAATGAGAGAAGAAGAGGCAGCTGACAGCTTAGAGGCGCAGAATAACTCCAGCTTTGTGTCTTTTTCATTGTAGCTGAAGTCCGGGACAAAGTGTGTTCCTTTTCACCTCAATACAAAACGCGTAATGTTTTCTCTGAATACGAGACGATTCCATTTTTTAGGGGATGGTTGGAAACTCTAATAATTAACCTTAGGAACAAAATAAAGTTCAACATCATTAACTTCATAGCACCACCCAGCTGTATAGAAACTCTGTCATGCTAGCTAGCACGCAGTAAGGAAAAGTCAGCATAACGAAAATAAACTCCACCTAAACTTGGTTCATATCCGACCCAGATGGACTGCAGGTTATAACTTCTTACCTGAAGTTCAGTTCACCTGACACTCGGACGGGCGGCCGCTTCCGGTCTCTCCTCTTGCCTCCCTTTTCCTTCATCCACCTGCTGGCCTCCACCACTTGCTAATGTTACTGAATCTGTGGAACCTCCGCAATAGCCACCACACGAAGTAACGAGTAACGACCCTATCTAAATCCCAGTAACGAGTAACGCGTTCCTGATTTTGGCATAATAACTAGTTACCGTGCTCGTTACCACAATAATAACGTACTTACTGTAATGGGTTACTTAATAACGCGTTAGTCCCAACACTGCTCAAAATACAAGTCAGAGCTTTATAAAAAAAAAAAAATGTTTTCAAAATTGGAGTTCAAGTTATTTTTACTTCCAAGAATGTTAGCATACTACACAGGTCATGAACAAGATTTTTTTTTTTTCATTGTAAGTGGGCCAACGTAGTTAATTAAAAGTAGTCTAACATAAATGTAAATACTGTAAATTAACTTGTAACTTGGATGGATTCGATGCTGGCGTGACCACAGCGCACATGTCTGCTGTTGCTCACAGTGGTCCAAGAGATCGCTCAGGGAGTTTGTGTGTTCGCTCAGTCACATAAAAAATTAGAGGGAATATTGGTCACATGTATTTGTAATGGCATATTCATGAATGATTGCTTGCTGACAATAAAAAGTGCTGTAGCGAAGAAATTAGTTGAAGTTGGCTAAGGACAGGTGAAGGCCTGGGCTGGCTTCCCTTGTGAGCCACAAAGACAAAAAACTCTGTCTTATCTTGTTTTGTCATGCAGTTTGTTGGTCTTGTGTTCCACTGGCCTAAATAAACCCTACAGTCAATAGTTGTCTGACCTGGCTGTATTGAGATATATATATATATATATATATATATATATATATATATATATATATATATATATATATATATATATATATATATATACCAACACGTTAACGAGCTAACTGCGCTAACACACTAGCTCCCACCAATTGAGCATTGCATGGCACATCCAACATACTGTTTTACTTTTGTCCATGACGCGCTTACCTTCAGGGTCATACTTCACATGAAGACCGAAATAGTTCCAAACACCAGATCTGAATGAGGGTGAGGGAGGTTCAATTTCGGGTAGCGCTCAGTGGATCTGCACTTGACAGTGCAGCCTAGGCGGAGTAGTCGCATGCAGATCCACTGAGCGCTTAACACAAACAGCATCATTAGAAGAAAAGTTGATAAAAAAAATTTTTAAAAATTGTATTGTTCAATACATATGCGTGCCGAACCTAAAGCACTGTATCGAACCTAAACTTCACGTGTACCCTATAGGGTTTTATTATTTTCACATATGTGTAATAATAGTGTGTGTGAGGTGGTATAATTGTCTCGGCTGTGCGGACCACTTCAGTTTGTCTTTGGCAGTTTATTCTTGTCACTGGATGGAGATGCAGAAGTAAAATGATGAAATTGCAGCACTTTTAGTTGTCAGAAAGAGGAAGGAAGCAGCAGGTTAAACTGAGAAGTTTGTATCTCAAACACAGTGAGATTGCAAAGCAGAAATTCTGCACTCCGATCACATTTTATGCATTTACAGTAACTGTGCACACTAACTATAGTGGACAGCACCATCAGATACACATCAGATCAATATGATGGACATCATTTCTTGTATATATCATTTACCTGCTGATGTGTTTGAACTTGTCTGCAGCCACAGCAAAGAGAGGAAGACACCAACCATGAGACTGAAAGGAGCACAAGCTGCAATCATCTGTCTTCTCACTTTGTCAGGTATTTTATATTTACATTTTCATATATTACAGATAACTGACTTTTGATCAACTATAAGAAAATACACAGAAATATAGAACATTTGTAGTTTAGTACTTTCTAAATATTTTAAGCTCCAGCTCTGTTTATGCAAAAGCTGAAGAGAAGATAGTTTCTGTTAAACTTTCCTCTGCCTCCATTTTGTCACATTAGCAAGAAAACACACAGACACAACACAAAGAAACAAACTGAGTTAAACAATGAAGCTACACTAAAATCACACAAAGGTCCAAGTGTCATTTTAATGATGTTGATAAACCACCTGAACGCAGTCTGTAAAACATTTCTTTAAATATTTTGAACCGTAAATTGTCTCGACCTCTCTTATAGCGAGCTTGTATCCTCAGTTACACAATGAGTACTTTAAATGTGTTGAGTTTACAACTGTGAATGCAGTCACGCTGGGACTGCTTGGTCTTATTCTTATTATCACCCGACTCAGCTGTAACCTGCTTTTAGTTAGTTTCAGCATCAGTTTTTTTTCGAGAGCACTTTTCCTGTTTGACAATTCTTCCCGCAAGTGCATCATAAATAACTGCTCAGATGCAGGTTGACCAATGTTTTAAGAAACTTTCCCATCAGCTGTAAAGTTCCACACATCAGTTTCTGCTTTTCTCATTTATTTCTCTCACTTCTCTTTTCTCACAAAAACCTTTCTCTTCAGTTCAGCCTCCTCGTGGCTCACAGGTGAAATTCCTTCGCTGCACCTTCAGAGTGTGTGTCCTCCTGCCTCAGCTCACATACAGATTAACTGCAGAGAGCGTGGACACACCTTTAAAAGCAGAAGAATTCATTGTTTTGTTTCTGATGTGTTTCAGCAGTTCAGGGTGAGGATGGTTGGTCAGTGACTTACACCTCTACTCAGATTTGTGCCTTAAAAGGATCAACAGTGGACATACGCTGCACCTACACGTACCCATCCAGAGTGAATGGGAAAGTGACTGTAGTTGAAAAAGCTGTGTGGTTTACTAAAATGAAAGGTGATGAATTTGTGGATGTGAGGACAGAGGCAGAGTTTGCAGGTCGTGTTCAGTATCACTGTGATAACAAAGACTGCACTCTGAGAATCACAGACCTGAGAGAGAGCGACTCAGCTGAGTACAAGTTCAGATTTGTGACAAACCAACGAGGAGGGAAATATACTGGATCACCTGGAGTCACTCTGTCTGTCACAGGTCAGATTTTTATATTTAAATGTTTTCAAAATAAAATGTTTTGCTTAAACTTTGGGAAACTACAAGCTATGAATGTTGTGCATGTTTTATATTTTGCTGTGTATAATTTTTAGTTCTCCAGGCACAAGTGATAAAAACTTGGCCAAAATTGTATCCTACTTGGAAAAATGTGACGTGTCAGAGCAGCTGTCGTCTACCTGATCCTCTTTCCTATGTCTGGTACCAGAACGAAGTGAATATTGACAGAAAGGAGTCTTCTATTGAAAAATACTTTGATCAGACAGACAGCATTTCCTGTGCTGTAAAAGGATACGAGAAGCTTCCCTCTCCTCCAGTGTGTGAGTTTACGTCAGTCTTACACTGACAAAAGTTGTTGCTGCATCTTCATGTTTATTTTATATCTCAGTAAAGCCAATAAATCAACAATAAGTCCCAACAGCCTCCTGCTCTGTGGTGCTGCAGTCAAATCTTCCTCTAACAAATCTGTTTCATATATTTCAGGTGTTGGTGATCAAACCTGTAACACAGTGACTTACACCAGCAGAAGCATCTGTGCCCTCAAAGGTTCATCAGTGGACATTTCTTGCATCTACAGTCATACACATCCTGCTGTGTCCAAATTCTGGTTCAGTCCTGAACGTAGTCATCAGTGGCAGCATCGCTCACACCCCGAGGACCTCAGAACAGACTCCCACTATGCAGGTCGTGTTGAGGTCATTGAAACAGAGAGAGGACGCTCCACTCTGAGAATCAGAGACCTGACAGAGAGGGATTCAGCCGAGTATCACTTTAAATTCAAATCACAAAGCTTTGAATGGAAGAATAGTTTACCTGGAACAACTCTGACTGTCACAGGTACTGAAGAACACACACTGTTAGCAGGTTTTTGTTTTTGTGATCTCAGATATCAAAGGTAGACTTACATATCCACACATAAAGCCTCTCTACATGATGTCACTGCTGTGCTGTCATATTCAGCTCTGCAGGTGAAGGTGAGCAGAATAATATCAGTCCAACAGACTCAGACTGAGGCAGAGCTGAAGTGTCAAAGCAGCTGCAGTCCAGCTGGTCGTCTTTCTTACGTCTGGTTCAGGAACGGACAGAAAAACACGACACAGCAAACTTCTGCTTATACAGACTACTTTAATCCTGGAGACAACATCTCGTGTGCTTTCTCTGGATACGAGGATTACCGCTCTCCATCAGTGTGTGAGTTTTATTCACTGTGTCACCAACAACATATCACAGCTCCAAGCCAGCTACAGTTTATCACGCTGTAATGTTACATGAGTTTAAACGCCAACTTTAATAAAGAAATCTTTTATCTGCAGATCCGTCAAAGCTTCCCTCTGTGTCAGTGAGTCCCTCTGGTGAGATAGTGGAGGGCAGTTCAGTCACTCTGACCTGTCGCACACATGCTAATCCAGCAGCTAAGAACACTTTGTACAAAGGCAACCAAATCTTGCCTCTAACACCAGAAGGTATTTATAATTTCGCCTCCATCAGCTCTGAGGACAGAGGCATCTACGACTGCAAGACTGAGGATCAGCTCTCTGTGTCTTTATTCATAGATGTCCAGTGTAAGTAAACAGCAGCAGATTGATCTGTCTTGATAACAGTTTCATGTAATGTTTTCATTCTTGGTGGAAATTTTCTCACACTGAATGTAAATAATTTTTCTCGGTTTCCTCCAGATGCTCCAAAGATTCCCTCTGTGTCAGTCAGTCCCTCTGGTGAGTTAGTGGAGGGCAGTTCAGTCACTCTGACCTGTAGCAGTGATGCTAACCCAGCAGCTAACTACACCTGGTACAAGGAGGATGATAAATCAGCAAAAGCATGTGGACAGAACTTCATCATCACTGACTTCAGACCTGAACACAGTGGAAGTTATTACTGTGAAGCCCAGAACACAAGAGGACGTCGCAGCTCCACCTCCCATCATCTCACTGTTGTCACAGGTAAGTTACTGATGCACCTGATGTTGAAACTGATAATATTATTGTTTGGTTTTCACCTCACAATAAAAACTACTGTGAGGGGACTGTTGTAATTTTTCACAAATAAAATTAAACTGAAAAATTAAAAAACATCCTGGAATCCTCGATTATCCAGTTTTGGTTTTAGTTCACAGCATTAAGTCCTGATATTCTAACATTTTTAGAGAAAATTGTATTATTTAATGATCAATCACTGATTAACCCATCAAGTTCAATGTTTTTGTTTCACTTACTTCCAGGCTCATGGGAACTTCCTGTAATCCTCTCAGTCTCTGTTACTGCTCTGGTCATCATACTCCTCTTTCTCCTGCTCTGGATTAGGTGGGATGTTTTAATAACTGATTTGGATTTTAAAGGTGTTTTTTGTTCAAGTCAATCTTAAGACAATAGTCAGAAATACATTTTCTGTCAGAAATATTCAACTTTGATATGTTAGTCTCATAACCTAGTTTTTGTCAGGTTTGTGTGATTTCATGGCATCTTTAACAAAAACATGTGATGTAATCCTTCAGCGTTGCAAAATGTAATCACAATTGTTGCAACGTTTTGGGAATGAACAAAACATTGAAATGACTTCTTCTGACAGATATTAATTCTGTAGATGTACAGGTTCACACTGAGAGCACAGAAAAGACCAAAAACTAAGAGATCGTTTTATTAGTCAACTCCAGACACTTAAAGTTCTCTGAGACTTTGTTGACAATGTCATTGACAAGTTTAAAAGTTATGGTACATGGTGTGAAGCTGATCAGTTAGTACAGTTTATAAGAACATTGCTAAACAAGCAAGCAAGCAATAAGTGCTGGAAAAACATACAGCAAAGGGTTTGTGTAGCATTAAAACTTATGACTAACCATCTCAGTCCATGGATTTCACTCGTTTTGAAAATTGCAGAATAATTGTGGGCCAAAACCTTTTATACTGGCAAGAATTTTAAAAGAGAGCTGCATAGAGATATGGCCTCATATCTAATGTTGACTTCCTTTGAATGTTTATCCAGACTTTTCTGCACTTTTCTGATATATTTACATTACAACTTATGCTCATAACATCACTTTCCTGCAGGTTCGGTTGGCTGAAGACTGCTTCTGTTAGCTGTGATAATTTATCTTGTTCATAGTTTGGGAATTTATTCCACTGGACATTTGTATCATTAAAACATGAATCCATCCTGTTTGCTGAAATGTGTATTTTATTGTCTTATCAGAAGATCATTGAAACACCAATCAGAGGCTGCAGAGAGGCCAGACAACGGAGCACAGGTGACTGATGAGACTTCAGATATTCCAGTGAAAACATCCTAAAACATAATGTTCAGACTTCAGAGTCACCAATTAGCTCAACCCAGACTGATTACATCCATTGTATCAATGTTCACCCATATTATTCATCTCGTCCTTCCACATTCATGCTTTTCTGCATTAACTTATTAGCAAAATCAAGACACCTTGAGGTAGTAACAGATATTTAACTGTAAGAGGGGAGGAAGGAAGAAAGTGTTATGATATTAACGGTTTTAGTTTATTAGTTCCGTATGCAAAAAGTCAAAAAGCCCTAAAAAATGTTCATCCATGTGTTTGACAGACGGATGAAATTCAATATGCTGCTGTACAATTTAGTACAAACCGGCCAGACTTTGCTAACTCCAACTCCAGCTCAGCTCAGCGTGACAGATACCAGGAAGAGAGTGTTACATACTCCACCATGAATGTCAGAAGTGCTAGAAGGTGAGCAGCTCTTCACACAGGATAACTGCACCTCAAGTTTATTGTTTTAATACTTTGCATACAATAGTAGTATCATTTTATTGTTTACTTCACAGATCAAAACACCAAGCTGCTGTGGAGGATGCCTCTGCACTGTACAGCACCGTTAACAAACATCCCAGAGTGTGAACACAGCCTGGAGCTGCTGTGTGTTTCATCAGGCTCCTCTGTTTCTGGGGGTAATAAGTGACTTGCCATGAATATAAATCATTAACACAAACCTCCAAAAGGACCATAAAGTACAACCAGCATCTCTTAAATCTAATGTGAACAAACTTCTCATTTTATGTTTGTGTATTTTTATTTCTTCGTCATCACAGCTCATAACCGAGTACTTTGCTGTATGTATGATCAATTTTGAAATGTCTCTTTCTGTTGCTTTATCTCACCAGTAGTTCGTAGGAACAAAGATGTTATTTCCCACACTAACTGTATCACAGTTTAGGTTAACTGTTGTTTAAATATCTTGTTTAAAGTTCAAAGAGACAGATTAGTGATCTCTGGTGCCACCTTCTGACAAAAATACTTTGTGCTCAACAAAAAAGGTAAAGTTGTAGCTGTCTCAGTTTTTCCAGATAATAAAGAAATGGTAATTTATTTAATTGGTACTTTATTGCCCAACCTGTCCTCTATTTATAAAATTTCTGTTTACAGTAATGTTGGCAAAAAATTGCTTTTTTTATGAACCCATTGTAAAGGCTTTATTTTTTATGGTCAGGAATTTTTTTCTATTATTTAATATTTTATATATTATTTAATAACTACTTAGTTGTAGTATGAATAGTAATGAAGTGGTATTTATCAATAAGGAAAAAAGAGGGCATGTCATGATGTGCATGACTAGTTGTTGCAGTTCATGTGGAAGCCAGAGGGGGGAGGTGTTATGCAAATAATAAAAGTTACGGCAGAAACCTGAGAACACGGGGTCACGTCTGCTCCATAAAGCCATATTGTAACATCAGTAAAGAGTGACTTGCACTTTTGGCCCATGTGTAATAAACCAAATGCTGGGGTTGTTGATTTTGCACTTTAGGGAAACACACAAGCAAATGACCAACGACTCTCAGAATCGCTGCTTCCAACAGGTTTTACTGGCAGCAAGGACTGAACCATGCAAATTCTTTGCCTCCTGAGTTACACAATCAGAGTTGGAATATCCCAGTGCATGTGTATGCACAATGGACACTACATGGTCTTGTTTTTATTAGCCCTAAATGCAGCAGTGACCTGTTTTCAATAAGTTACAGGGTCGGTTTCCTTTTCATCAAGTCTTCTTACAAGTACGTCAGAATTATCTCCTCTCATGCAGACATACGTTGAGCAATGGTTTAATACAATTTTCCACAAACCATAAAGGGAAGCTGGATTTAAACTGAACATAGTCGTGTTGGATGCAAGTTAAGGAAATACAAGTATTAAGTGTGACTGTGGAGGACATCTCCATCAATGTTCACAACTACCAAAGTGAATGACTACAGGCATTTCTCTCAGTCACCTGATTGTTTGGTGCAGAGATGTCAAACCAACCAAAAGTAAGCACAAAGCCCTTCACACCAGCTTCTTTTTCTCTCCTATTTGGATAGCTTCCCCAGCAGCATAGGCTCCTTGATGGAAATATTTTTGGCATTAGCAGCTGCTCTTTCAGAGGATGGAGGATGTGGTGGAGCTGTAGCTGTAGCATGAAGAAACCATGACACAATTTGTTGGTCTACCTGCAGAACAAGATCTACAGTCTCACCCAGAGTCTTGGGCGCCTCACGTAGTGCCATCTCATCTTGGATGTAATCGGCCAACCTCTCCATAAAAAATGACCGGGGCGCCGTATCTCCCCAGGTCAATTTTGTAGCAGGATCACAGAACTCTGAGATAAAGTGGCACATGGACTGATTACCCTGATGTAAATGAAGTAACTTTGACTCCACCTATACTTCCTGAAAAGGGGGATCAAAGCTTTTCTTTAACTCCTCCACAAACAAGGCTTAATTATTGCAGGCATGAAACCTGCCATCGTAAAGGGCTGTTGTCCACTCCTGGGCACGGCCAGACAAAAGGGAGGTTAACTGTTGGGTTTAAGTCAACCCTGCTGGTAAACAGAAGCTGTTACTGAAAGCAACCACACAGACACTAGTGTACTTTTTACTTGCTAGGGGAGCGTTGGAGAGCAGTGTTGTCACTCGCCTGTCCAAGCAACTCGAACTCCTCTGCGTCCACCTCACTCTTTTATTAACAACAGAGGTTACACATAATTCAGTTAACCATGTGACAGTTTTATACGCCTGTCTGTGTGTTTGTGTTTCCAGCTATACATACATAGACATACGACCTTTCAATGAACTTAAACTGTGTGTATGAGGTATGCAGAAAAGCAGAAGTAAGCGTCAGGAATTTGCAATGGGTCATGTCTCAAATGCACATTTAAATGTATGAAGTCTTGCACTTGAACAGTCTGGTTTCTAAATCTATAATGGAAATTATAACATCAAGGCTGCTTCTAACCTAAGAAAGTTCAATTGCAGAAATCAGTAAATGCCTTTTTATTTTTTATAAGTCATATATATAAAGCATTCATGTTAAATATTGTACTCTGAATTACAACTATAATTTATCTGCAGACAATACTGCTTGCCATAGCCATTACTGGGCTCTCCCGGGCGCCAGTGTGTATAGCGGAAATGGCTCCCATCATTCCACAACCAAACATTTTCCTAGAAGACAGAAGTTGATAGCATTATTTCAGGCAGGCCAAAAGATTTTGCCTAACCAAAGTCTTGTGAAACAGAAAAAAAAATGTAACGATTGAATAAAAATACCCCAGATGCATCAGTTCCTCCAATCCAAGTAGTTTTGAAGCCATGAGGCTTCTGAATCAGAAGGCACTCGCTGCTGCTGTGCGCAGATGCAAGGTGGCCCCCCATGGACAAGCTGTTTCTCTTCACTTGCAAGAGACAGAGAGAGCAAATGTGTTTTAAGATATTTTTCTCAAGTACTGAAGGCAATACAATTAGAAGGAACTTACCTCACCGTGAGCTCAACTCATGGCTCTTGGAATATAGACAAAGCAGCGACGATAGAACCAAGTCCAACCACGAGGACAACTAGAGGACATGTTGACCTGGTAACTACTTCCTGGGGAAAAATAGTTTTATACGTGACTCCAGCTGATATTTATTCTACATTATTTTAGATAATGACAAATACAATGAAAGAAGAAAACAGGGCACTTTTACTCCTTCACAGTTATAAAGTGTAATTATATGTATGCAAGTGTAATTATTTTCATAATTATTAATCATATAATTCTAGTTATTACAGTAATACCTAATCTGTTTAAACCCCTATTTTGAATAAAGTTTAGAAAGTCCTTTTACAAACAATCAAAATCAAAATCATATTAACTTATTAACACCTTATAAAGCTTTCTTGTAAAAGTTACGGTGTTAAAGAGAAACTCTGTTGAAGGAGAATAAAACACATACAAAAATGTATTGCCACCCCTTGATGCCATCATTGTGACTGAAAATATTGTTGCTTTTATATATAAATTGGCAAATGAAAGTTCATCATGTTCAACTAATTCCCTGTTCTTCACCTTTTGGAGCCATCATCTAAACATAACCTTGACTTCCTCTTCTGCAATCTTTCACTACAATCTCTCAGGGTTCAAAACTTCCCTGGATGTCAGCCACGGCATGTACCTGGGCAGGAAGCTGAGGTTGTAGTGTAATTTGTACAGCATCGCCTGTGATATGGCCTGAGGATATGGAAGCAAACCAAGTGGGCCCTCCGCTGCACATTGGAACAAAATTGTTGCTCTGCTGAGTGGAGGAGGTCTCTGGTCCCACAGCACACTGAAGGTCAAAGGGTTTGATTATCATACCTCAAGTGCATGTCTAACAAAATATCATAATAACGTTATCTACCAGAAGCATCTTGGCACAGTGATTTGCACTACTGCCTTATATACCTGTGGGATAAAAAACGATCAAGAGCAAATCATAGGTTCTGATATGCTTTTCTTGGCAAACTGTACGGTGAAGAAAATAGATCTCCTTAGGAAAAGATTTGTTTTTCTACATAGCTCTGTCAGTTTTGGCCGGCGGTCATAGGTTCTTTCCAATAATATGACACGAGACGGGAATAAAATATATCCATGGACTGGCACTTTATTAAAGGAGGCACACTAACAACAACTTTTAAAACAAAATGTCTTCCTTTTATACTCTACCTATTCAGGTGAGCATCCGGACTAGCCCAAGTATAGGGGTTAACTAATCAAAATGAAAACATAACCCTCCACAGAAACAAACATACAATAACATTAAAGCACATAACAAACATGTACATATTTCCAACACGTACTATAAACAAACCAATAACATAAGCTTCAACCATTTCTCTCTAAATTAAAACCCTCTTTAACCACAATCCCTAACTTGGCACACTGGTCTGCTCCAGGAGCTCTTAGGCAGGTGATTGAGCTGCTTTCACTCTTTTGCTCCAAATCCTGCAAGAAGCAACCAGGACAGGTGAGTACTTTTACAAATTCTCATTTCACATATATTTAGGTTACTGACAAATGATTAACTGTAAGCAGCTCTAACTTGGGCTCTTTTCTGACACAGGGATGGCCAGTCCCCCTGTCTCTTCACTAGTGATGGTGAGATGAAGCCTCGTGATGAACTGAAGCTTTCCATCCAACTGATCGACTAATGGTTCTGAGCATTGTGATGATTCGTTTGCTCTATTGCGCCATCAAGTGGACAATTCCAAGGAAACAGGCTCTTTGATTATAATGATGTGACGTGTAAACCTCTAAACTGAATAAATAAATTGTTTTCATGGTTATTTATCCTGAATATTGTCTCAGTATGTCTGATTCAAAATAGAAAGTGGAAACTATCAAGACAGAGTTTTGGTATGATTGTGTTACTGTGTAATCATGCTTATGCACATCTGGATAATGACACAAACTAGTGTGTGGCGCTTCACTTTTTGATAAACTAAAAGACAGAAATCAGATTATAGCATCTGTAGTGTTGTTTATTTATGTTATGTTACTTATCATTTGTGATATTTATTACTGTGTGCATGGCTACTTTAATAGGAGAGATGAAATGAAAAAATCTCTTCCTTGCTGGTTCCATTGATGAAGAAATGCTCAAGTAACTATGTAGCACGTACATAATCCAATTCCACAACACAGTGTGATGGGGAAATCAGCTGTGTTTTGCTGTCCATTTTATTTCGAATCTGGTGCGAACCGGTGAGCCAGTTCCTGAATCAGTCACGTGGTACGGGCTGCCCGCGAGGCCTCGAACGTCACTGCATACGTAATCAAAGCAAGCCTCGATACGCACTTCACAAAAACTCCCCCGAGATTACCCGACACACAGGATACATCACTACTCTTCACTTTTACAAGCTGTCAATTTAATCCTACGTCAAGTGAACCTAATAAAGAATTCATAAGAACTAATGTGTTTTCTTTATACTATTTTAAATTCTCAATCCATCAATTAATTACTAACAGTGCCAACAAGGTAATGGAACGCCTGGTTTCCATTACAAGCTCCCAATCAGTAGCCACAAAACTTTATTTACATTGACAAGAAGTCACTGTGCTGTGTGGGAGGCTTGACTTTTGACTCTTACAAATTTGCCAAACTAACAAATATTACAACTAAGCATATTTTTTCTTTATGTAGGGCCCTGCTAATGTTTAGGTAAAAGACATATTTTTAGCCACTGTATATCACCGCAGTGGATTGTAAATCAAACAATATGTGACTGAAGTGCAGACTTTCAACTTTAACTAAAGGGGTTTTACATACATTTTGCATGACCTATTTAACAATCAGAACCATTTTTATACACAGTTCACCATTTTCAAAAGTTCTAATTTGATGGGACAGTTGACTGGTAAGCATGGCGAGATGAGGCCTACTCCCTTATTCTTTCATGACAAATGAACTAGACATAATATCGGAAGTTGATTCAACTGTTACTTGTTACTTCAGTTTCATTGTTATTTTAATTGGGAGAATATCATAAATATGAAAACTAAATTTTAAGTCTGTCTTATAAATGAATAAATAAAACTATCAAGTAAAAAGGGGAACTGTTGTGTACATAAAAGCAATGATGAAATTAATTTTCCTTTGTCAAACAAAACAGAAGTTACAAAACTGTTAGGTGAGGCTGTGTGCAGGCAGGAATAGGACCCAAGGTGCAGACTCCGGAGACAGACGTGAACTCAAAAAGGCTTTAATTTGGTACTCAAAAATATAACATAACTGGAAAAAACTCTAAACAAACTTAAACTGGAGGAAGGACAGAACACACAGCTAGGAAACCGGTAGATCGCGACCCAGACACCAAGAAACACAGGGCTTAAATACACAGAGGGAGCAATCAGGGAATGGGTAACAGGAGGGAAACACAGCTGGGGCAAATCAGGCCTAACGAGACAAGGGGAAGCAAAACCAGACACATTAACATCAGACATGGACTTTCAAAGTAAAACAGGAAACATAACACAGACTCACGGGCAGGCACTATAACAAAGGGAACAGAGACGTGGGAACAGGGCAGACACAAACACTGACTGAACACGGGGATATAGGAACTTAAGATACACATAGACGCAAACTAGACAAGGGGATGCAGGTGATAGGGGAGACAGAGCAACTAAAGAAGACAGAGACCTCAGCCATAAGACAGAACTCAAAGAAACCAAAAACTAGAAAGTATACATAATATTATAAACTCAAAAACCCTGGGTCGACGACCCAGGCATCCTAAAAAAACACCATATTGTCTAGACAGAAATTGTACAACCCCAGTTCCAAAGAAGTTTCAATGCTGAATAAAATATGAGTAAATAAATAAATAAGAAAATGAAAGAACTCATTGATTTTTAAAACTGACAAGCCCAGATTTTATCCATAACTGAGCACAGAAAACATACAAACATGGGGCCAAATCTGATTTAAAATTTTGCGGTCCGACAAATTCAAATTGTTTTTGGAAAACAATAGAAGATGTCAAGGAAGTTATGTTTCATTCCATCCAATGCCACTAGATTGCTCCGGGTTAAAGAGATCAGTGATGCCTTGAGTTGTACAGTACATCATGGTACCCCTTTTGTAACAGGTTCAACACAGACAGCCAAACAAACATTTGCGCTCACATCCATCCCTATGGCCAATTTAGATTTATCCTAACACGGATGTCTTTGAACTGTGGAAAGAAGCCATGGTACCCAGAATGAGCACAGATAAAGGAAGAACATGCCAAATCCACACAGAAATGCCCCAGTTATATGCTGGATTCTTCCTGCTGTGAGGCAACAATGCTAACCACCAACACAATACTGTACTGTGCAGCTATAAACACCATGCAATTCTGTTCTTAAAAATTTATTCAGATCAAAGTATTGATAAAAAATATCTATTTCTTACTCAAAAATGTAACCAATTAAATTATGACATCCTTCTTTCAACATGACTTGCGTCACTACTAAACCAGTCATTCTCTGATAACCCTCAAGTGAATTACTTAGGAACCAAAATATGCAATTTTCTGTTTTTTTAAGCAGTTTCACCCAGTTTAGGGAAATGGTTCCTGCTTCTCATTATCAGCAACATCAAAAATTGTTATTTCAAATTACACATTCATTTTTAACATCAGGGGTTTTTAGTTTTGTTCTGTCCCCATCCAATTGGACAGGTATGACCGTATGTTGATGTTGCATTGGATGGCCAAAACAAGTTTCTGGACTAATGCAATGTAAAAAAAGAGAGAACAAAACATGCACCTCTCGAGAGAAAATATAGATGTCATGTTTTCCATACGGAGAAAGGAGATTTGGGAGATGGAGTCCAATGTCTCTGAAATCCAGGGGGTTGCCCTGCTCTACTTCTTGAAGAACAAGTAATACAGACTTTTACAAATGTATTGTATTTATTTAGTGATCTGGATTAACCCCAGCATTTTCTATAACAGAAACTGCTTCCCAAGGCCTTCCTGGAGGTCTTTCAAGCGACTAACCCCTTTTATTCTGGGCTTTCTCCACAGGTCCTAGCCATTATAGACACCACAGCCAGCTCACTGGGGGCTGCACAGGCATTAGGGCAGAAGAAGTGCCAAAAACAGCAGGTGCAGGGTCAAGTACCAAGGTCCCTATCACTAAATGTTATCTGTAGATGGGCCGCCTTTGATTAACCCTTTGTTTTGCCTTATCACAACAGGTCATAACATGGTAAAAAAGTTGCACATTAATCCTAATTATTAAATCTTAAAACAAGGAGTATGTATAAATACTCCAGTGTAGGTTTTTAGTGTGTGTGTGTGTGTGTGTGTATACATGATTATTTAATTCTTAGGTGATTTCCTTGTAATGTATTCATCACTTCTGACTGTAGACAGGTTTTGGTTTCTGTATGAGAGCAAAACATCTGATGATGCTTACTGCAGATATGTGGCATACATATCATCCAGAAAATCCACAACAGGTGGTGAGAGGAAATTCCCCCCACAGACATTGATAGCTCATGCAAAATAAGGGAGGAACAAACCTATAAAAGCCACCATGACAGCCTTGTATCTAAATCATTACTCTTGAAAATGATATGGCAACACGTGGCACTTGGTTGTTTAGGGAGAAATGGAAGTTTATTGCACTGTAAATGATTATCTGGAGGAAAATACAATGTAGTAGTAATATATCAGGAGAATGGGAGAGTCAAACATTGCTGTTATTGCTGGTTTTGGTAAAGGTCATGAAAGATGTGAAGGAGTAATTTGATATTTAAAGTAGTTAATTGAAATCCCACTTTCACTTAAGTACAGTGGCAGTGGATGTATGCAATGAGCTTTAACCTGCAGGTGATCATCTTCACTGACCACACCATCTGTGACGGAGGGCTCATCTCTCCCGGCATCCCGCAAGGAAACAATCTTTTATATGTATATATTTTAGAACACCAAGTTATTTGCTCTTCTTAAAACAAATTAAAACAAATGTCACTGTTCAAAAACATACAGATTTCACTATACACTGTGCAGACAGTGTGGACCCTCGGAACTTTGTGTTTGTGGGATATTGTCACAATGCTTGAAACGGACTCACGCGCAGACCAGGAATCCTTGGCAAAAGAGAAAGTGCGTTTATTTACAGTGAGACACCAGGTGAGAGGGTCCAGGGATTAATCTAGAGGGGTCTAGATGGGGTGGACAGAGGATGAAGCTGTCCCGCAGGCGGTTGATGAGAAGGTTTATTTCGGGCGCAGACAGTACAGGCGGAGACGTACTCCTGCACGTCTCGGGTTAGAGATGGCCACCAAAAGTACCGTTGGAGGAACTTAATTGTGCGCTGAACTCCAGGGTGACAAGTGAAGCAAGCTGTTTGGGCCCAATGCAGAACCTGGGATCGGAAAGACTGAGGAACAAACAGCCGATGCAGCGGCCCTCCTCCCAGGTCAGGCTCTGTCTCCTGTGCATTCCGAATTATTTCCTCAATCTCCCAGGCAATGGCGCCCACAGTGCAGGTAGCAGGAAGAATGGGAGCAGGAACTGTCCTTTTGTCCAAGGCCGAGAATTGGCGGGACAGGGCGTCAGCTTTGACATTCCGGGATCCGGGTCTGTAGGTGATAGTAAAATGAAAACGAGTGAAAAACAGGGCCCACCTTGCTTGTCGGGTGTTGAATCTTTTGGCAGATTGCAGGTAGGCCAGGTTTTTGTGGTCGGTCCAAACGACGAAGGGTTGAGTCGTGCCCTCCAAGCAGTGCCGCCACTCCTTCAAAGTGAGTTTTATCGCCAGCAGCTCTCGGTCCCCGACATCGTAGTTTTGTTCTGCTGGGGACAGATGGCGGGAGAAGAAAGCACACGGATGGAGTTTACCTGTCTGTTGCTGTGACGACACGGCCCCCACGCCTGAGTAGGAGGCATTGACCTCGACCAGGAACGGTAATGTGAGGTCAGGCTCGACCAGGACGGGTGCCAAAGAGAACAGGCTCTTAAGTTCTTGAAAAGCGGACTGGGCAGCGTCATTCCACTGAAAAGGAACTTTTGGAGAGGATAATTGAGTGAGAGGCAAGGCAACTCGACTGAAGTCCCGAATAAACCTCCTGTAAAAGTTTGCAAACCCAAGGAACCGCTGCAACAGGAGTCGACTCGGAGGCTTTGGCCACTCCATAACAGCTTTTACCTTAGCAGGGTCCGGACGGAGGTTTCCTCGGTCGATTATGAAACCCTAGAAAGGCGACTGCGGACACGTGGAATTCACAAAGTCAATTCTCTAGGAGGCATTGTAGAACCTGCCTGATGTGGGTTTTGTGTTCTGACTGGGACCTTGAAAAAAATCAGAATGTCGTCTTAAGTAGACGAAACAAAGCGGTTAATAAAATCCCAAAGCACATCATTAACTAACGCCTGATAAACTGCTGGGGTGTTGGTTAAGCCGAAGGGCATAACCAAGTACTCGAAATGCCCCAGGTGGGCGTTTTCCACTCCTCACCTTCGCGAAAGTGGACCAGATGGTAAGCGTTTCTCAAATCCAACTTGCTGAAAATAGTTACTCCTTGAAGGAGTTCAAAGGCGAAGGTGAGAAGGGGTAGTGGGTATTTGTTCTTGATGGTGTTTTTATTCAGCCCACAGTAATCAATGCACGATGGGAGTGTTTTATCTTTTTTTTTTCCACAAAGAAAAACCCTGCGCCACTCGAGAGGAGGAAGTGCGAATGATGCCGGCAGAAAGGGATTCAGAGATGTATTTCTCAATAGCCTTTCTCTCAGGGAGGAAGAGGCTATAGAGATGATTGGTTGGCAATGGAGTGCCGGGGAGCAGTTCAATAGCACAGCTGTAAGGACGGTGCAGAGGGAGTGACTGTGCACGGTTTTTCCAAAAACCCCTCAGTAAGGTCATGATAAACCGAGGGAACGTTGGCTAAGTCGAAAGACGCTGGCAGCTCCGATGGAGAGGCCACCCGGCTGGAAGTCGAGGCAGCTTTTAGGCAAGTCATGTGGCACTCCTCCCCCCACCCAGTGATGCATCCCTTCTGCCAACTGATATGTGGGTCGTGTTGTTGAAGCCAGGGATGCCCCAAAACTTTGAGTGGCTCTGAAAACAAAAAAAACAAATCTCTTCCAAATGGTTGCCTGACAAGGTGAGTGTTACAGGTTCGGAAACATGCGTAATGTCGTGAAGACGCTGTCCTGACAAGGTGGTGACATGCAGGGAATGAGGCAAGGGGTCCAGATTCAGACAGAGCTGCTGAGCCAATTCTGAGTCAATAAAGTTCTCTTCGGCACCTGAGTCAATTAAAACGGACAGGGAATGACACTGTGAGCGGACGAGAACTTTAGCTAGAAGCATTAATCGTGGAGGAGATTTGTCTTGACCGAGTCCGCCCACCAGTGCTCCTACCGTTACTGGCGGGTGCGGCCTTTTGCTCGCGACAGGCAGGTGGGTACAAGATGTCCTTTGAGACTGCAGTACAGGCACTCACCAGCTGAGATTCGGCATTTGCGTTCAGCCGCAGAGAGATGAGAGCTGCCTAACTGCATGGGTTCTTCCTCACTGCCCCCGCTCCCTGGCGCTCGAAAAAAAACGGATTCGGCTCCCGCTCCCGCTCCTAGTTGCCCCAGTGCCTCATGGGAGGTGTAGTTTCGCTGTGTCCGGCAAGCCCGGAGCCGCTCGTTCACCTTAACCCTCTGGGGTCGACGGACGCGCCGGCGCATCAAAATCACATGACCAATTTAAGACAACACAGCTACAAGATGCAGTCTCCATTTCAACTTGGGTCAAAAGTACGAACTTCAAACTATATACCAGTTTTTGAATTGTGTTGATGGGCCACGTAAAAGCAGAGTTATGACAAAAAATACATTCAATGTTTTTTCCTGAACAAAACAGCGGCGTTTACAGCGGGAAGAATGGTAAAAATGGCGTTTTCTACCGACAGCGCTAGCAAACACTCGCCGCTTGCGAGTGCAAAAAGAAAAAGAAAAAGAAAAAACACCCCTTCCCTATTGGTCTTAAAGTTCATGTCATTCCATGTCAGCCAATCAAAAAAAATGATATGGCAACACGTGGCACTTGGTTGTTTAGGGAGAAGGGGAAGTTTTAGTAATGACACCTGCAACGGAAAGCGGGCGAGCGAAAGAAAGAAAGAGAGCGAGTTTTCATATGTGAGACATTAGTGACGTTCAGCGTGTTTGGAGGCTGTAGTTAGTGTGTTGTGTAGTTATTGTTTTTTATTGTGTGTCAGTTATACTAGTGAATGTCACATTTGCTCCATAAAAAGCCACCAAAGGCAGATTCCAGAGTAAACGCTGTCTCCACATGTAAAACAGGACGAATGCACCTCCTGCTGTCAGACCTGCAGGGTTTAGGCCTGTGGTGTTCTCCTCTGTCTTGTACTGAGCACAAACATTGTTTGGACTGGCACAAATAATTTGTGTGCCTTTGTATTTGATGCAGAACACCTGATTGTTCTGTAAATAGATTTGAATGGTTATATGAAAAACACCTGAGGCCTTGGCTGCATTTTTAGGTAAATAGTACCATATAACTTTGTTGTTTGCAAAACTTGTGCATAATTTTTAGAAATGTACAATTTTTATTTGCATTTCAAGTTATGAAAATGATTTGTTAAACATGTTTGTGGGTTTTACAGTAAAAAATATAACTTTTTTTACTCGGATTTCAAATTTTTTTGTCTTAATTTATTAACTGTGCTAATATAGTATACTAAAATGAAAAAATATCTATCCCCCCACAGAGGGACAAAAGGACCCCCTGATGATCCTCTAATCGCCTGATTAGAGGATCATCGATACATCTATGCCACATTTCCCTCTGTTGGGGGGATACTCCCACTAGGTTTAAATCTGGAACCATTTGACCTTAGAACTAAAGAAGCATCTCGGATGAGAGGAGAAAAACGTCTTCAAGCAACTTAAAGAAGTCCAGACGCTTTTCTTTGCAAGCTCCTTTGAGTTTGAGACTTATTTATTTCACTGTAACATCCCCAAAACACCATTTTTAAAGATATGTTCTTGTATTGTATTTTTACGTTTTGAAGTAATATTCCCACTGAGACAGCCTCTAATACTTATGTTGTCACTGTGTATCTCCCTCTTCAGATTATTCACTGAGATCACAACCTTGACCCCTTAACATTGGTACTCTTCTGCATCCAAGTGCCAAACTCAAATCTGATATATTGCAGAGTTTGGTACTCTCTTCAATAAAGCCGTTTCTGAAGAGTGTGCAACCCTGAGCTAGAATTTCAACATCGTTTTCACAATAGAAAAGGGCCTCTTTAATAAAATTGAAGGCACCGGAACTAACCGAATCATACCATTTGTAAAAATCTTTCCTGACATTCGTGGTCATACACTCTAGACTAGGGGTCGGCAACCCTGGGCACACGTGTCACAGTTGTCATGCGAAGGATTAACTGATGGCATGACCATAGCCGGACTGACCATCGATGGTGATTTTTCATTAGCTAGCATGACGGAGTTTCTATACAGCTGGGTGGGTGCTATGATTTTACTGATAGTGAACTTTATTTAATTCATAAGGTTAGTTAGTAGAGTTGCCAACCGTGCCATAAAAAAGGGAGTCATCCCATATTCAGAGAAAATATCACGCGTTTCGTATTAAGCTGAAAAGGAACACAGTTTGTCCCGCACTTCAGCTAGAATGAAAAAAGACACAAAGTTGGAATAATTCTGCGTCTTTACGCTGCACAGCTGTTTCTGCTTCTCTCATTCAATCATGAAACTGATCAATGATCAGCTCATCGGTATTTCTGTCCCGTCTCTCCTTTTTTTATCGCCAACTTTGCACCAGAAAGAGGGAACCAGCGGATGCCGCGCTAAACAACAGCAGCACGTTTAAGCTTGATGAGCTGTTGTTAGAATGTATTTAATATTAATTTCTAGTATCAGCTGATGTTTGCTGGAGCCACAGCTGTAAAAGCTGCAGGTCATTGGTTTGGATATCTGGTGAGAGGGAAACATGAAGATGAATCATCAGAGCTAAACAGGTGATGGAGAAACAGGTTTACCTTTTAGGTGACATGAATGAGTTGAAGGGAAGTTATGAACTGTTTCTGAGAGACAAATAACACCAGGATCCTTTTCTAAGTAGCTGACAGCTGGTAACTGTGCAGGGGCGGATCTAGCAAAGTTTTGCCAGGGGGGCCTGCATTAAAAAATAAATGGCCGGGCCAGCGGTGCACATCACAAATTAGCTCGCATAGACACATTAGTTGTACTGCTTCTTAACCTTTAGATGTACAACCTACCAATACCTACACTCTTCCACGAGTGGGGTCAAACATGACCCCAAATAGAAACAATGCATTTTGTTATAAACTCGGTTGTTATTCTTCAAAATCTTTAAAACGAAGAGTTAAAATATTTTCATATTTGAGTAATTCCTCATAAAACATGTTTGTGACATGAGGCCCTTTGCAGTTTTATTTATTTTTTCATTAATTTTAAGAAATTGTAGTTCTTGTATCACTTGTATCACTTTTGTATCTGCATATACTGCAGAAGCTGGGTCTTCCCTCTGAAAGGCACAAGTTGTTCATCCACTGTAACACAATCACTGAGGATGAATTTCTGCCTTCAGTTGACCAGGAACAGGCCCCGTATGTAGCGGAAAGCTGCCATGTGGTTTGTTTTCAGTCAGTAGGCTCTGGTCACTTAGTGTTCGCTCGCTCTGCGGTAGAGTATCACTTCCTGTTCCTGCTCAAACACAGTGGTGTTTCTTTTTTTTTTTTTTTTTTTCTGCCTGTCCCATTTGGTTCTTTAGCCATCAGAATTGTTGTCTGAAGACCAACAAGGATACCCAATGGATTTACTTTGCCAAATGGATCATCGTGGCATTGCAGTATTGGTCCATTTGGTCGATCTTTGTTTTTATTATTTATTATATTTTATTTTCAGATGTTACAGACGGGACAGACATGAGTGAGGGATAGGAAAAGAAAGAAGAAGGAAAGGAAAAACAGAAGGGGAGAGGGACAGTGAGAAAGGGGTGGAGAAAAAAAATAAAAATCTCCTGGATCACCTGTTGAGAGAAGAATAGAAAACAAGCAAAAAAAACAAAAAAACAAAACAAAGCAACATACTAAACACAACACCATCGCATTAATCTAGCTAAGTGTAAACAGCAGTAAATACTAAATATTCAATGTTGTTGTGCAGCACGCAGGATAGATGTGCTTCGAAGTAGCAGCCAAGAAAGGTGTAATTTGGGTCTACGAGCAGTGAACACCCGTGTGCTGTGTGGATCAGCGCGCTTGTATTCCAAAGGTTTCTCCATGTAACGATCTGCTAGGGAGTGTGGGGGGGCTACAGCCCCGTCCTCCAGGGTGTGAAGTGGGTATGGAGGAGATCAAAACTCCAGACATCCAGAGGCCCCCAGAACACAAGAGACCATGGAAGACCAACACAGGGGCAGCCACGCCACTGTTCCAGTAAGAGCTGAGGAGAGTCCAAAGATGAGGGTTCACTCAGCAGCCGCGGAGCAGAAGTCAGGGGGAGTTGCAGTGACGCGCCCATGAGCTCCGCCGGCCCCCAGCTGTGCCTGAGTGACCGAGCCCCAGGCCGAGAGGCCGGGGGCACCCCACCTCCGAAGGGGCCCGAGCGAGCCCCAGGCTCCAGGCCCCGATAAGCGGCCACCAAGGAGTGAGCCGGTGTGTACCTGGACGCCCACCCCCAGACACAAAGAACCACCAACGCACCAACACCTGAGGGAGTCCGCCACTAGCAGGTGAAGTGGTGGTGGGTGGAGATAGGCCTCCAAACCTTGGAGGGCCTGAGGTGTCCCCAGAGAGGTGGCGTCTGATACCCAACCTGACATATAGACACAGACATACAGGCACACACAGACACAAACATCCATCCCCCCCCCCCCCCCCCCCCATGCTCTCATATGCACTCACTCCACACTCAACCAACGTGGAGACAGACATAAAGAGACGCTGTACACACGATCACACTCCCCAAGCGTACTCTACAAACCGGGTCTAGGTACCCTTGCCCCTGGAGGGGGGAACTGCACCCAGACCCAGGTGGTGTTACCCTTTTCCCTGCGGTGGGGAGAGGCAGACCACCCCGACTCCGCAGCAGCAGGGAGGCCCCACACTCCAGACCGCAGTCGGACGGCCAACTCCTCCTAGCCCTCCCGCTCCAGCAGGCCGCAGAGAATGGGGGTGGCAGAAGACTCCAAACCTCCCTCCACCCGCTCATCTACAGGAAGCGCTGCCTGAGGAAAGCGGGGAGGATCATCAAGGACTCCAGTCACCCCAGCCATAAGCTGTTCAGACTGCTTCCATCAGGAAGGAGGTTCTGCAGCATCCGGTCCCGTACCAGCAGACTGAGAGACAGCTTTTTCCATCAGGCCATCAGACTGCTGAACACTTCATAGACACCTCAGCTTCACTACTGGAACTTCAACACTATGCACTCCACACTGTATATAGATGCCACTTGTTTTGCACATATTCAACTCTGTATATTTTATATATTTTATTTATTATTATTTTTTTAGGGGGGGGGGGGTAGCCTCCTCTGCACCCTGGTGACATACCCCTACTCCAAGGCCCTGCATGTGTGGGTGGTTGTGGTGGAGCGGGAAGAGGGAGGCAGCTGGAGATGGGGAGGGAAGGAAGGGAGGGGCAGGTAACCCCTCCCTGGGGCCAGCTCCCCCGCTGACCCCAGTAGGCACTCTCACACTCCGCGACCCGCCAGGGAAAGGGGGCCCAGGCCCATCCAGACCGGGGCCCAGTGCAGCAGCACCTCCCGGCCCCAAAGAGCCCGGGACAGTCCACCCAACCCCACCACAGAGAAAACTGCACCCACCCCACCATCCACTCATCTTCCAGACTACATAAGACAATAAACGCCCAGGCTGAGATCTTCCTCCACCTCTCCTGTATCTTCCCCTCCTGCAGAGAGTGTTCCTGAAGAGAGGAAAGCTCCTGCAAGATGTGACCATCTCCCCCACCAGTTGAAGAGCCCCCCAGGTGGCTCGACGCACCGGCGGCACCCTGCTCCAGGGCTGGGCCCCCATGCACCCACCCGCCCACAACCCCGGCAACACACCAACCAGGACCCAAGCCCCCGAGGCCCGGCCCGGGCCCCAGCCCAGAGACGGAGCGCCCCCAGAACCTCACGCCCATCCCGGACCCACCCAGGGGCAGCCAGGCTACCAGGTCAGTAACCCACGTCCGTCAGCACAGACCCTCCCCTAGCCCCGCTGCACGCAGCCGCGAGGAAACAGTCACCTGAGAGCCAACAGAGCCCCCAACCGGACATGACCGCTACCCCGGGTTGAGCCCCCCAAGGAAGATGTCTCCGGGGAACCCCCCGACGCCCTAAGCCTGTCCCTACCCCCACACCAATCACAACAGTGAAGGCGGGACCAAACTATGACCCCCCACCCCCACTAGGTGATGGAGCTGATAAAAGGAGCCCAGAGCAATTGATCTGATGTGGTGGCAGAGGCTGTGTCAAGACTAACACAGTGGTGTTTCTGAGTAGCTTATTTGCTTAGCAATTTAATTAACAACTTTTAAATACATTCTTTTTCATAGTATAACCTTCACGTGCTTCATCCGAAGCACACTTTCTGTGTACTCACTACCTAATTTATAGCCAAAGTATTCACTCACTGTCTCTGTACTGTTTCGCTAGCTTAGCTTAGCTTAGCTTAGCTCGTAGCCGACTCGTTAGCACCATGGCTACTTCACCTGTCCCTCCTGCACTTTCTTGCTCATTGTGTCAGATGTTTAGTTACTCCTCGGCCTCCTTCTCAGACATGTGAAGTTAGAGACACCGGCAACCATAGTCAATTGTCTTCCAGGGGCCAGAGCAGGCGACATTGAAGGAAATTTAAAACTGCTGGCTAAGGGTAAACGTAAATTCAGTAAGATCATAATTCACGTCGGCAGTAATGACACCCAGTTACGCCAATCGGAGGTCACTAAAATCAATATTGAATCGTGTGCAACTTTGCCAAAACAATGTCGGACTCTGTAGTTTTCTCTGGTCCCCTCCCCAATCAGACCAGGAGTGACATGTTTAGCTGCATGTTCTCCTTAAATTGCTGGCTGTCTGAGTGGTGTCCCAGAAACGATGTGGGCTTCATAGATAATTGCCAAACCTTCTGGAGGAAACCTGGTCTTGTTAGGAGAGACGGCATCCATCCCACTTTGGATGGAGCAGCTCTCATTTCTAGAAATATGGACAAATTTATTAAACCCCCCAAAATATGACTATCCAGAGTTGGGACCAGGAAGCAGAGTTGCAGTCTTACACGCCTCTCTGCAGCTTCTCTCCTCCTGCTACACCCCCCAAAAACCCATCTCCATAGAGACTGTGTCAGCTCCCAAACAGACAAAAAACAAACTAAAAACCAGCAACAAACACCCTAAACATAAACAATTACAAAGAAAGAACAATAAAGTATCCACATCTGAACCAAAGAGTAAAACAGTGAAATGTGGATTATTAAATATTAGGTCTCTCTCCTCCAAGTCTCTGTTAGGACATGACTTAATAATTGATCAACAAATTGATTTACTCTGCCTTACAGAAACCTGGTTGCAGCAGGATGATTATGTTAGTTTAAATGAATCAACACCCCCGAGTCATTCTAACTACCAGAAATCTCGAAGCACAGGCCAAGGGGAAGGTGTGGCAGCAATTTTTCACACCAGCCTATTAATTAATGAAAGACCAAGACAGACTTTTAATTCATTTGAAAGCCTGATGCTTAGCCTCGTCCACCCCAGCTGTGAAACTCAGAAACCAGTCTTACTTGTTATCATCTATCGTCCACCTGGGCCTTACACAGAGTTTCTGTCTGATTTCTCAGACGTTATATCTAATTTAGTTCTGAGCTCAGATAAAATAATTATTGTGGGTGATTTTAACATCCATGTAGATGCTAAAAATGACAGCCTCAACATGGCATTTAGTCTGTTATTAGACTCAATTGGTTTCTCTCAAAATGTAAAAGAACCCACCCACCACTTTAATCACACTCTAGATCTTGTTTTAACATATGGCATAGAAACTGAACATTTAACAGTGTTTCCTGAAAACCCTCTCCTGTCTGATCATTTCCTGATAACATTTACATTTACAATAATTGATTACACAGCGGTGGAGAGTAGACTTTATCAAAGTAGATGTCTTTCTGAAAGCGCTGTAACTAAGTTTAAGAATATAATCCACCCACTGTTATCATCTTCAATGCCCTGTACCAACATAGAGCAGAGCAGCTATCTGAACGCTACCCCAACAGAGGTCGATCATCTTGTTAATAATTTCACCCCCTCACTACGTACGACTCTGGATACTGTAGCTCCTGTGAAAACTAAGGTCTCTAATCAGAAGTACCTGACTCCGTGGTATAATTCTCAAACACGTACCCTAAAGCAGATGACTCGTAATCTGGAGAGGAAATGGCGTGTCACAAATTTAGAGGATCATCATTTAGCCTGGAGAAATAGTTTGCTGCTTTATAAGAAAGCCCTCTGCAAAGCCAGAACATCTTACTATTCATCACTGATTGAAGAAAATAAGAACAACCCCAGGTTTCTCTTCAGCAGTGTAGCCAGGCTGACAAAAAGTCAGAGCTCTTGTGAGCCAACAATCCCTTTAATGTTAACTAGTAATGACTTCATGAACTTCTTCACAAATAAAATTTTCATCATTAGAGAAAAAATTACCAGTAATCATCCCACAGATGTAATATTATCTACAGCTACTCTTAATACCATTGATGTTAAGTTAGACTCTTTTTCTCTAATTGATCTTTCTGAGTTAACTTCAATAATTACTTCCTCCAAGCCATCAACGTGTCTTTTAGACCCCATTCCTACAAAACTGCTCAAAGAAGTCCTGCCATTAATTAATTCTTCGATCTTAAATATGATCAACCTATCTCTAATGATCGGCTATGTACCACAGGCCTTCAAGCTAGCTGTAGTTAAACCTTTACTCAAAAAGCCATCTCTAGACCCAGCAGTCTTAGCTAATTATAGGCCAATCTCCAACCTTCCTTTCATATCAAAAATCCTTGAAAGAGTAGTTGTCAAACAGCTAACAGATCATCTGCAGAGGAATGGTTTATTTGAAGAGTTTCAGTCAGGTTTCAGAGCTCATCACAGCACAGAAACAGCTTTAGTGAAGGTCACAAATGATCTTCTTATGGCCTCTGACAGTGGACTCATCTCTGTGCTTGTCCTGCTAGACCTTAGTGCAGCATTCGATACTGTCGACCATAATATCCTATTAGAGCGATTAGAACATGCTGTAGGTATTACAGGTACTGCACTGCAGTGGTTTGTATCATATCTATCTAATAGACTCCAATTTGTTCATGTAAATGGAGAGTCCTCTTCACACACTAAGGTTAATTATGGAGTTCCACAGGGTTCAGTGCTAGGACCAATTCTGTTTACATTATACATGCTTCCCTTAGGCAGTATCATTAGAAGACATAGCATACATTTTCACTGCTATGCAGATGACACCCAGCTCTATCTGTCCATGAAGCCAGATAACACACACCAATTAGTTAAACTGCAGGAATGTCTTAAAGACATAAAGACCTGGATGGCCGCTAACTTTCTGCTTCTTAATTCAGATAAAACTGAGGTTATTGTACTTGGCCCTGAAAAGCCTAGAAATATGGTATCTAACCAGATTCTTACTCTGGATGGCATTACCTTGGCCTCCAGTAACGCTGTGAGGGACCTTGGAGTCATTTTTGACCAGGACATGTCCTTCAATGCACATATTAAACAAATATGTAAGACTGCGTTCTTCCATTTGCGCAACATCTCTAAAATTAGAAATATCCTGTCTCAGAGTGACGCTGAAAAAATAGTTCATGCATTTATTACTTCCAGGCTGGACTACTGTAATTCATTATTATCAGGATGTCCAAAAAACTCACTGAAAAGCCTTCAGCTAATCCAAAACGCTGCAGCAAGAGTACTGACAGGGACTAGAAAGAGAGAGCATATTTCTGCTGTTTTGGCTTCCCTTCATTGGCTTCCTGTTAAATCCAGAATTGAATTCAAAATCCTGCTCCTCACATACAAGGTCTTAAATAATCAGGCCCCATCTTATCTTAATGACCTTGTAGTACCATATCACCCTATTAGAGCACTTCGCTCTCGCTCTGCAGGCCTACTTGTTGTTCCTAGAGTATTTAAAAGTAGAATGGGAGGGAGAGCCTTCAGTTTTCAGGCCCCTCTTCTGTGGAACCAGCTTCCAGTTTGGATTCAGGAGACAGACACTATCTCTACTTTCAAGATTAGGCTTAAAACTTTCCTTTTTGCTAAAGCATATAGTTAGGGCTGGAGCAGGTGACCCTGAATCCTCCCTTAGTTATGCTGCAATAGACATAGGCTGCCGGGGTATTCCCATAATGCATTGAGTTTTTCCTTTCCAGTCACCTTTCTCGCTCACTATGTATTAACAGACCTCTCTGCATTGAATCATATCTGTTAATAACCTCTGTCTCTCTTCCACAGCATGTCTTTTATCCTGTCTTCCTTCTCTCACCCCAACCGGTCGCAGCAGATGGCCGCCCCTCCCTGAGCCTGGTTCTACTGGAGGTTTCTTCCTGTTAAAAGGGAGTTTTTCCTTCCCACTGTTGCCAAAGTGCTTGCTCATAGGGGGTCATATGATTGTTGGGTTATTCTCTGTATCTATGAAGCGCCTTGAGGTGACTTATGTTGTGATTTGGCGCTATATAAATAAAATTGAATTGAATTGAATTGAGTTGGTCCTCTTGTCATCAAAGTGCTATATCTGAGATGTCAGATTCTGAGTCAGTGCCCCCGATGGGCTCTTCATCCCATCCGTCCGGGATCATTTGCAGGGCAAGGTCCAAAGGGATCCTAGCTGGCCTCATAGCAGCCATGTTACTTTAGATATTTAAAAAAAAAAAAACATCAGAAAGGACAATGTTTGAAATGCACAGGAAACTATAAACAGGGCTGCACATAAATGGTTCGCAGGTGCGCATTCGCTGTCAAAATAAAAGACGCGCACCAGATAAGAAGTTGGAACGCTTGTTTGCATACATTAGATGTTCTGGAGGAGGACAGACATTTGTTCAGAAAAGATGTTGAAGAAGCAAGCTCCGTAAGCAATTACTTTGGTGTTCCTCCACCGCAAAAGAAGCGTTTTTAGATACTGTGTTGATAAAGTACAAGCGATACAATCAGTGCTTTGTCAGTTTATTCAGCATTCAAGGACAAGTAGTTTTACTGACAGATAGTGCGCATATGTTTTGGGCAAAAACATTTTTGAACATTAAAATACAAACATTTTTAACCCTTGTGTGGTGTTCATATTTTTGTTACTCAGCCAGTGTTCATGGGTCTGGTGGACCCGCTAGAGTTTTGGCTTTCCAAATTAACACTATCAAACAATTTTATGTTAAATTACTCAACAGATGTTTACTTCATCCCAATTACAAGCCATATGAACAGCAAACATGGTTAATTTTTTCCCTTTACCTTTGTTAGATCACATTTATGAATTAATGTGCTTCTCGTTTTTTTTTATTTATTTTTTATAAAATGTTATAAAAAATAAATCAGTTCTAATCAAGTGGAGTGAGTGGAAAGACACAACACATTTACACGTGAAGCAATATGTTTCACAACTAAATGGGATCAGCTGCTCATCAATGGTGACATTGGGCCCAGGGTTGTAAAACAGGGAGAGGTGGTGCACACACTTATCCCACACTGTCCTAATGGCAGCTAGCTTGTCTCTCTGCCGTCGAGCTGGTCTGTTGTCTTGGTTATCAAAACGGATAATCCTGGAAATTTTGTGGAAGTTTTCCAGAGACACTGATGCATGGAAAGGTTCTTGCCGGTTTCTGCATCCTACAGGGATTCTGTGGATTCCCCTTTGGACCTGAAAACTCCTGCAAGGATAAGAACCCCAAAGTAGGCTTTTGGGGTTCTTCACAAGTAGCACTGCCTACAGGTAAGGCTAAAGCTATTCGACATAAACGGAAACGCTGATGAAACACCTAATTGTAAGGCTCTAGGAAGGTAGTAAACTCCAAAACACTGGAGAGTTCATTCCCACACCCTGCTCTCCTTTGAACAACCTTTCTAGCTTGATACAGCTCATGTTTGAGGTTTTCAATATCACAGTCATACAGACCAGCCAAGCTTAAAACTATTTCCTCTGACAAAAAGCTCTTAATCTTGGAGTTTGTACGTGCTATGGAGTTTTTATGTGTTTTGGAGTTTGTACGTGTTTTGTCTCTAGCGGCCACCGTAAATATACTTTTATTTATTCACTCCACATAAAATGTAATAAATAAATAATATAATACAAAAACCAACTATTTACATTTCAACGTTTAACTATTTTAATTTTCAGCTTTTTTCCTTTTAAACAAATTTAAAGTGAAACAACACAAATCACTGCAAACCACAACACAATTACATATAAATTAAAATATGAAAACAAAAAGAAGATGCATATTCTCTGTCATATGGACCTGCATGACTAAACTTTCTGAATCCTTTATCATCTGCAACTGAAAATAGTTGTGGATGATTACTATACCTTTCTAATGTGACGTTGTTGTCCCTGACTCTCTTTCTCTCTCCCTCCCGCTCTGTTCCTGTGCTACTGAGACAGAGGGGAGCCGGCTCGCGTCGTTCACTTTAAAGATCCGGCTCTTAGAGCCATTTCGTTAGCGACCGACACATCACTACTGAATTGGCTTAGAGCAAATCTCACACACAAAACTATGCAAGCTTTGTAGGAAGAAAGGACAGAACAGGAGAAAGAGAGAAAAAGAGGTGCTCTGCAAGTAAAAATTACATAGAATCAAGGGAATCAAGACTGTGAACCAGTAACAAAGACAAAAAACAGAAGCTCAGAGGTTTGGACGGAAAGCTGCAGTGTGCCGTGGGATGGACAGTGGAAAGGCAAGAACAAAACTGAAGAGATAAGAGATGGACCACTACGACCAATACGCACTTCTCTAGTTAACTGCACAAGCTGACCAATTTGTATACAGAAATGAAAAAAAGAGGAGACAGCATAAATAGGCTTGCTCATTAAAAATTGGCAAGACTAAGTGTTGGTCACAGCCTCGATGTTTAGCACAGAACTGTTGTAGCCATAGTACCAACAGCATTCTCTTAATGGCACACAGTAATTTAGAGCATCAAAAACGCTGCACTCACATCAACCAGTAACTACTGCTCTACACTGCCCTACACGGGCCAGGCCTGAAAAGTGACATCAGCTTTCCGCATACAATCAGGCCACTGATGCAAGGTACCAGTGCCATGCTGCCCTGGGTTCCTCACACACAAACTAAAACACATGAACACACAAACTTTTGAATCAATTGTGAGTGAATCTGGCATTAAGGTTGAAACTGTGCCCTCTCTGTCCTCTACCAGGGACAAAAATAGGACCAAGGTGCAACTATCCAGTTGCCGATAGACACAGAGTGATGATTTGATGTGTGAGACGTGTGTCTAATAATGGACAGAATCATGTTGCTCAGTGCTAAAATATATGCTGATAGAAAACTAAACTGTAAAAATACATGCAATGAAATGCCACCGTAATGGTAGAGATATTTTGGGTATGAACTGCATTTAGAAATGGGCAGTTATGCTTTGTGTATGGACTGCACTGTGCAGTGCAGTGAATATGCGTTCTGTGTAGGGCTGCATGAATAGCAAAACAAGGTTTTTTGTTTTGGCCCCATGTTGCATATTCTGCTTTTGCACCCAGCACAATGCCATTTTTCACCAAATTGTGCAATATGTCCAAGTAAAGATACCAAGTTACCAAGGAACCACAAGGTGGTACTGGTAAAAAGAAATGGTGATGCTCGATTAAGTTCCTATACAATTAGCACTTTTTCCCTTTCCTTTAACTGTCTGTCTCTCTCTATCTATCTATCTATCTATCTATCTATCTATCTATCTATCTATCTATCTATCTATCTATCTATCTATCTATCTATCTATCTATCTATCTATCTATCTATCTATCTATCTATCTATCTATCTATCTATCTATCTATCTATCTATCTGATATAGCTAATGCTTTATGAACCATGTTAGACATTCAGTGTTGATGAATATGTCACAACGTCTGGTGTGGATGTCTGGTATCGTGATATCTCACCTGCCAGGCTTGTGAATGAACTTTTGAAGCCGAGCTTTGACCTCATCGTAGGTGAGTAACTGCCAAGATGTTCCAGTACCGCAGCAGGGATGACCAAGGCTACACACAGAAAGTGAGTCATCTGATGTGTGAATGTACATGGCAGTAACAGAATGAGCACAGCAAGAGTGAAATATATTGCATCACTGGTGATATTCAAGGTTTAAACAACTGTTCGGCGAACCTCATTGTGATGTACAATGACCGGGATCAATCTGCGCAAAAAGGTGTTAGTTTGGCACCACCTGGATCACAGAATGAAGACTCCTAGACTTTAGTAGACTGCTTTCCATAATGTACATTCAAAAAGATAGAGAGAGAGAGAAAAGCCTGGTTTATAGGAGCTCATGTTTCTTTCTTTAAAGGCGACTTGACTAGGGATGGGTACCGGTGTCCGGTGCCATGATGGCACCGGTTCTGACATAAACGGTAGTAACCAGACCGAAAAGCAGCGCACATTTCGGTGCTTTATTTCGGTGCTTTTTTTTCCTGAGCTGTGATACACTTTAGATTCTAGCCAATCATTTTACGTTTCCCAGGATAGTAGGCGGGGCCAGGTACGTACGTTCTTTTAGAGCAGAGCTACAGATTAAAAATGTCCAAGGCGAAGCGGTCAAAAGTCTGGCTGTACTTCACAGCAAAATATGCAAACTCAGCAGCCTGCAACAAGTGCTTTAAGCTGATACTGTGATACTGTCAAAGGAGGTAACACCAAGAATCCGATGAAACACCTGGCGATGCATAGCGTTTTTTTTTAAAGCCCAGAAATGCGCCGTATTTGATAGCTTGCTGCGAGACCTCACACCGAGCACATCTACTGCGGGTGGGTTGCCTGTTATGCAACATCCCCCAAAAACACGAAGAGGAGAGTCCTGGCCCCTAGCCCTGCCAGTGTAGCAGAAATGATGAGGATGATGGTGGCAGCAGCCGTTCTTCTCTGCGTGAGTAGCTAATTTACGTTGAGTAGGCTAACCACGTTATTACATTAATGCATGTAAGGTGAACTAGCAAACATCATCATAGCTACATGCGGCTGTCCTCTTGTTTGATGGCAGATACTCCCTTCACCCTGGCTAAAAAGGCTAAAATGACCAAAGAAAAAGTGGAAAACAGTTAAACATGAGAAGTTTAGGACAAAGTTTGTGTTTTTTCCATTATTTAAGCACTGCTTCCAGCCAAGAGTGATACCATATATGCCCCATAGCTGCAGAAAAGGCTAACATTGTTATCTTTTTACAAAAAAAACAGCTGAACATGAGAGGTTTTTGGACAAAGTTTGTGTTCTCCATTCTTTAAGCACCGGTTTGAGCACCGTTTGAGCACCGGCACCGTTTCAAAAGTACCGATTTGGCACCGGTATCAGATAAAACCTAAACGATACCCATCCCTAGACTTGACCCACATCCAGAAATGCTCACAATAAGTAGTAAAAATTTAACATGAAGAAGAATAGGGAGAGAAAAAAAATCATGCTACTCCACAGCACACTCACTGAATGCATGCTGTGGTGAGTAGGTGGTTCTGCAATTGCTATCGTTAGTCTGTCTGATGTGTGAAAGGAAGCAGAATTAACACATATGACACTTAACGTGAGCTGCAAAATTGAGGAGACACAAACATGTTAATGGACACCCATCCAGTCAGTCAGCTCCAGCTCCAGTCTCAATCTAACCTTAATCACAGAGAGGGGGAGCTGGACGTGGTCCAGTGCCGCCCATTTGGCTCTGCAGTAAGCAGCACTTAACACAGGAAGTGACAAGTCAAAACTGTCTCCTCTGGACTCTTTTCTGGAATATATTTTATCACATGTCTGTTGTATGCTTTAGTATTTTTTTTCCTAACAGACTGCACTAAATAAGTGCAATAAAGTCTGATGAGTAAGGTTATATCCAGCAACTGTACAATTACTTTTCAGGTACATCTTAACGGCATTTTAAGGGCAACTCATCCTAAACCACTCCGTTTTCACCTAACTGCACTAAGAATGCATGTTTTCTTATATGTGCCCATTTATAATCAAATCATAATTCAGCCTAAATATATTGCATGAAGAGAGATGAGATATCTGAGAGGGCTTTTAAAGCAATATTAAAAAAAATAATAATAATAAAAAATAACAGTCTGCTGCATATCAAGGACAGAGTTTAAAATAGCCACAGGCTCACTTCCTCTTCTGCGTTTGAGGACATTTAGAGGAGGATGTTTTTGTAAGAGGGAGTGCCAAAGGAAATGTCTGTAATCTGTTTAGGCTTCATTAAGCCTGTCAGTAACATACACATAAGTAGGGGTGATGTCACTGAGGAATAAACATTAGCTGTTGCATACAAGAAATTGGGGTTCACTCGAGAGATCAGTGGTTCTCATTTGATACGGTTTTAATTGCAATACTGATGCAAAGAACTTGTACTACAAAATACAGATAAGCCCTGAAGAAGGTAGATCAATACAGCCTTTGTGCTCCCCTTCCCAATATGCTTTGCTTTTTTCTTTTTATCTGTCCTCATTCTATACTTAGAGAAATTTGCAGCACTTGCACACCAGAAGTATATGACAAAATGGCACAGAAACAAATGCGCTGCTTCATGATTGTGAAATATAAATTGTGGGTTGCATTTAGCCCTTTACCTCTGACACAGGATGCAAGCAGACAACCAGTAATATGAGCTATAAAACACACAGTTAATTTAGGGGATAGCAAAATAAAACAGTTTAATTTCTTAACCTCTCAAAGATTTCATGTCAAAGAAATTCTACTTCTACTATTCTACTTTCAACTTTGCTACTTGTTACTTTTCTGGAAGTAATAAAATACCTCAGGAAAGCACATTAATGACTCTTTGAGAAAGATCGCAGTGTCGCTCTCTAGCACTAACAGAATTATCTAGGCCACATGATGCGACAACAGAAGGCTATTGAAGAGTGCAAAATAATTCCTGAACATATCCTTGTGTACTGGCTGGGCAGAGAAGGAGGAAACTTTCATTTTCAGTGCTGTCTGATGGTGTATATACGTCAGCAGACATCCTGCTAATAAGTTGATAGAGTTAGCTGGAAAAAAAGATGCGGCTGATTAGTTTAAGTTCATTATGTTCTGCTTAAATGAAATCTGTTTCCTAGACCAAGGCTAACAAACCCCTAGGAATTACTCTCCATCTCTGTCTCTCTCTTCCTTTGCACATTTCTGCTTTCATTAGCTCAGGAGACCACTATAAACAAAGAGAAAGATGCAGTGTGCATCTGTGTGATATCTACCTGAAATAGCCTGGTGAATATGTCAAACTCAAAGACGGAGATGTAGTCATTGCAGGTTAGATCTATGGTGGACTTTAGGGCCATAGCCTCCAGCCCAGAGCTGATGGGATGAAACTCATGGAGAGACTGACGGAATACCTTCCAAGGCACAATGGTTCTGTAACACACAAAAACACACATTGGATGATGACATCCCCTCAAATAAAAGTGTAATAAAGCATCAAAAATTCAAAGCTCATAAATAATGATTCTTAAATGTAGGCTACCAGCATGCTGTCTTGCACAATGAAGGTAAAGGTGCAATAACAGTTTTGGTTTTAACTTGTGAAATGCATGTAGCATTTCACAAGAGCATTTTACAAGTTATGGTTGGTATGTCTGCATCTAACATGCAACCCACAGTGTAAAACCCACAGTGATTAACATCTGATAAAGAGGAAATGCTATTATATTCAAGTCATCTTTGTACTGGACATAAATATAAACCTGATGTGAATTTTTAAAGAGACAGCAACAAAACATGCAAATAAGATGAATTTCACAGTCCTTTGACCAACATTTTCAATATACTGAACTTTGCAATATTTATGAATCCCTTTTCTTTTAGGGAATAATTACGCATAGACACTAACGATTTGTTCCCTAAGATGATTACATCCCCTTGTATCTGACTTGTCTGTGTATGCAGTGACTGATTAACCAAAATGTGCGCACAGAACATTAGTTGTGTCCATAGTTGCATGTGAATAAACCACAAAAAGACATTAGTGTTCTTTAGTCACTGGACCAACATTTGTCCCAGGGAAGATATTCATTGTCTGATTTCTGTGAAAGAAGGCAAAACCTTTTGCTCTCAGATGTTCCACAGAGTCATGTGAGAGAAAAAGAGACCTTTTTCCTCAGCAGTGCTCAGCAATCCTGTGAAAAGTGAAAATACCCCATGATTGAACAACATGTAGAACCACCTTTAGCACCAATAAGTAATCTTATTTTTTCTCTCACATTGTTGCAGAGGAATTGGCCTGCTCTTCTTTCCGTCGCCTCAGCACACTGAGGTTTGTGGGTATTTATGAATCCACAGCTCTCTTAAGGTCCCACCACAGCATTTCAATCAACCTGATGTCTTGAATTTGACTGGGCCACTATCACCCCTCCATCACCGTGCTTGACAGCCGGACTATTGAGTCTGAGATAGAGCTCTTTAGTCGTTTGAGTTTTTTTTCTCCTGAATTTGCTGGGATGTCCACTGATGTACCGATGAGATTGTGGCATTTTGTTAACACAAATCTGAACCATCCAGACCAGCAAATAGCTGAAACCTTTGCTTTTGTAGAGCTGATCAAAGTTGCTGATAATCAATAAATCTAGTTCATTTAAATGAATGCTATTTATCTTCTCAACTCTTGTGGAAAGGGGCACTTAGTTTTTCACAGAACTACAGATTCTCTTTTCACATGACCATATATCTTTTTACTTCTTTAAGTTTCTGAGAACCACTATGATAATACACACACAAATGTGCTTACTTATCCCCGAAGGCGCGTCTCCAAAACTCTACAGCATCTGCCTTAGTGATGCGGAAGTTGTCACCCTGAAACAGACCATTGGGGAAGATGGCCTTCAGCTTAGCCAGCATGTGGCTGAAGATCAAAGACAGCTTGGTAAGATTCCTCCTGTGGAAGTCAGGAAAATGGTAAATAGACTGGTTCTTATATAGCAGTTTTCTACTCTTCTGAGCACTTTACACAACTTGTGCATTCACCCATTCACACAAGCACATTGATGTAAATGCTTTCTAAGTAACATTCACACTCAGATGGCTGCATCGGAGAGCAATTTGGGGTTAATATCTTGCCCAAGGATATTTGGCATGCAGACTAGGGGAAGCCAGGAATCGAACCACCTACCTTTCGATCAGTAGATGACCTGCTCTACCACCTGAGCTACAGTCACCCCATAAAAAGGCATGTCAGATTTAACATGTTAAACAGTGAATTGCTGTTAGATGTTCACCAGACCGTGCAAAGGCCTCAAGAGAGAAATGCTGAGTAACATTAGTAACTTATTAGCATCACAGCTGGATTTTATTCAGATTATATGTGTATTATTTACCAAGGTTGGAATTTCCAGAAAACAAAATCTGACTCTTTGAAATTCAAAAGTGAAACACCAAATACACAACCTCAGTGTCAACTATAGTTTTAACGTGTCACACACAGTAGTTTACGGCAAATAAGCAGAAGTCAGCTTAGTGTCACAAGCTACACACAGTGAGAAAACAATGTTTTCAGCTAACATGAGTGTATTCAAGTACAGTTTTACTTGTGGATAAAATACTGGCCAAAACACTAAAACAGAAATAGTTAATATTCAAATGCACATCAAACATGCAGTTTTTCAATGCAAAAAAAGAAATGCAGTGATGTAATGTGGATGACTGTCAAGTGTTCAAAAACAACCCAAAGCATATTACACACACACCCAAACATACAGCGTCACATGGAATGTGACATTCTGTTCTTTTTTTCCTCCAAATGGAGTTGAGGTGGCAATAGGATTCAGTGACTTACAAACTGTTAATTGGCTGATAAATAAGCCTACCCTTCCCCCCATGTCACTGCAAAATGTATATAACAAATACATCAGAATATACAATGGAAATGATGAGTCTGGTAAAACATGAAACCCTTATCCTTTCCCTTTGTGTATGACTTCTGACCACTTTTCATCCTATTTCATCTGTTTGTCAGCCTGTTATTCAATCTATTTTAGTGAAAAGGGGGGACACCATCATGGAACTCAAAGGAATTTGAGATTTGAATGCGAAGTGCAGGCTACCATAGAGATAGCAGATTCTTGCTCCTCAAATCTGCCGAAACATGGATGGTAGTTAAAAGAACGGGCTTCCAGGTTTAAATAACAAATAAATAGCAAATCAGCTAAGGACATTCTCACTGAGAATGTCCAGAGAATGTCCTTAGCTGGTTCTATGATCTAGAAATAGTTTCAGGTTCTTGCATACATTTCACAAGTACATGCATGCATGCATCTTTAGAGTGAATACGATGTGAAGGTTAGGACATCGTAGTACATAGATGTGACTTCAGTTGGTCAACAACAAAGGAGGAAATAACTGAAGAGCATGAAGCCAAACAAGAAAATGACATAAAGATGAGAAAATACTTGACTGGGAAATAAGAGAATGAATTTGAACATTATCACCATGCCCGTGCACCACATCACAGCATCATAAGCGTTAAGCTGAGAAAGCGGTGATTCACAAGGCGGCACAGAGGGAAATTGTGCTTGGCTGTCGGGCAGGGTGAATTGACATGCACGAGAGAGACAGCAATGAAAGCGCGGCTACACTGCAGCTGCCCCACACTACAGCACACGCCCTATGAGTAGAAAAGCGGGGAGTGGAAAGAGTGAATGAGGAAGCAGGACAGTGACCAGAGATGGATGAATAAGATTAGTGTATATTGACATCCTGCCAAAATAGAGTAGTACTTGTTAAGAAGACCGTTTACCTCGGATGGGTATACAAGAATCTGGTGCTCTGCTCTGCCCTCTTAAAATTTACAGCAAAGACTTGAAGCTAGATGCAATGGCTGCTGTTGTCTTTGTAGTCCAGGCTAGCCTCTTCAGTGATGAAATGTGACAAATGAGACCAACTACTTCCAGCATTTCCCTTAGGAGCTCATGTAGCTCTATTTAAGAGCATCTTCCCTTTCCAACATCATCTCAGGAAAGACAGATGTTTGTGACACTGCATTTCTGTGTGCTTTCTTCAGCAGCAATCATCTCAGCAGGAGGTCGCCCTCAGTTACTTTGCTTCCTGGCTGTACTGGCCTGCTGAGCCATAAAGCTGCTGCCTTATCATTTCTTCTGTCAAGCTCTCTCTACTCTGTACTTAGATCTAAGTTACAACAGCCCCCTCCTGCTTTTCTTTTACCTACAACATAATCATATAAAGACAGTCTTCACCTTTCTCAATTTTGTGTGTAATTGCTCTCTCCTGACTCACAGCTTTCATTTCATTTTCATGAGGGTTACTTTGCCATCTTATTCATCTACTCATCCACTCCCTTCATCTCTGAACTTAAAACATTCATGGAGACTACTTAAGTGTTTGAGCTTATAAAACCACCTCTTCAAACCCACCATTTAATTTAATTTCTAATTCACCAAATGTAATAATACATTTGAATATAACCACTTGGGGTGGACACATTTATATAGGCGCAATGAGCATTGAAATTTGGATCTTAACAGATTCAAAGTTTGAGGTGAATTTCATGTGCACTGAAGGGGAATAAACTGAAACGTTTTTGTGGCCAACTTGTGAGATTGAGAAAAAGTAACAAATCCTACCAGGTTCAGCTAATCCCACTGTGATCTAAGGATAAATTCAGACAGAAGGTAAAGCAAAAACATGCACTATGCATCAAGTCTTTGGGAAAAAAGTGTCTTTTTTGGTTCAGTCTTACCAAAAAAGACTGAACTGAATTCATTGTGTGAATGTGTGTGTGAATGGGTGGATGACTGAATGTGTCTAGTAAAGCACTGTACAAATGCAGGCCATTTTGCCATTTTACTCTTGTGAGAAATCTGGATGTCGAAGCTGACTGCTAAAGATGCTTTTGGCTTTAAAAATCAAGAAACTAATAAAACAGATCAACATGCAGAAGAAGCTGCTGAGGCAAGTTAATTAAGTTGCCTGAACTACAAAAGCACCAGAAGCTTCATACAGGAAGTGGAACTATGTAACTAGCTCAGTCAAAAATGAAAAAGGGACCCCCCCCCCCCCCCCCCCCCGCCAAAAAAAAAAATGGGACTGCCCTCTTACTTGCTGAGTTTGCAATGATGTTTGGTGCTGCTAGGCTTTAGATCGAGATCGATTTCAGTTAAAGCAACCTGCATTAGCAGTTTGCTATCCATCAATCTTGTGTTTTTTTTTGTTTTGCTTTTTTGTGTGTCCTGTCTGGCACTGTAGCAATCAGAATTATTGTCTGAAGGCCAAGAAGAATGCCCAACAGATTTACTTTCCCAAGTGGGCCTTTTGCTATACTGGTCCACTTGATTGTCATAGTTCATTTGATCTTTATTAGTTATTTTTATTCTAAGTTATTGTAATCAGGCCAGACTGGACTCGGGGATAGGAAAGAAAAACAAGAAGAAAAGTTCGGAAGAAAGTTAACAGAAGGAGAGGGAAAGAAAAAGGAGAAAAGACAATGGAAATCTGCTTCATCACCTTTGTCTTTTTTTTCCCCTCTTTTTCTTTTCCCGGATCACCTGCTGAGAAAAAAAGAAAACAAGCAGAAGAAGACTAGAGCAATAGAATAAACAACATCACGATGATATATGGGAATATAACAGTAAATACTAAATGTTAAACATTATTGTGCAAGCACGTAAGATCGACAGCGCTGCTATTTGAAGTGCTGTGCCAGCAACGACGACGAAGAGTAAGTGTGCTACAATCATACAAAATAGCATGCTGATATAGACTGTCATATATTTCTATGGTGCTCTGTTTTTCCTGTAGTTACACTGTCATTCTTAACCACAGTCAAAGGCCAAACCTTTTTTTGAACACTAGGTTTTTGTCCTCCATCCCAATCATACTATAGAGTGACCTCTGACCTTGCAACTGGCTGCTCCGTTCCTGTTTCCTGCTGGTTGTGATAAAGTAGCACAGCTAGCAGGCCAGCAATGCATTACGCTACGTTAATTCACCTCAGCACTGCCAGCATGGGTCATCCTCACAGAATGAGAGCTAATCTGGACTCGCGAAAGCCACAAGTAGCTTCGGTATTATCACGCAGCTGTTATTGCTTGTGCTCGAGGCCAAAAGGGAAACGCAGTAGCTTTGCCAAGCCGTGCTCGGCAAAGCTACCAGAAAGTCATTTACAACATCATATAAAATAATTAAAACTAGAGCAGAACTAAGTATGTTGAGGACAAATCCAGAGACCCGAAAAAACATAGGCCTATGTTTGCCTCCTCCACTCCCAGTGGATTACAATTTTATGTAATCCAGACATTTTGGGGAAATCATTTCTCCTCTATTCACTTTTATCTGACATAACAAAATACACTGCAGAATTTCCTCAATTCAATTCTGTACTAGAAACAAACCTTTCCTACAGTATAGTAGCTAAAGTGATAAGACGGGTTAAAGGCTAAAGGGTGTGTGTGGAATAAAATGTTAACTCCTGAGTGTGGGGCTGCAGCTGAATGCTGTTTTATTATTAAATTATTATTTAATTACTTCTTTAGTCTTTAAAAAGCACTGTTTTTTATTTAACATTCCCAAGATAAAAACCATTTACCTTACAATGATTTAAAAAAGGAGTATACTAAGAGACAAGCAGAAAATTGTGACTAATAAGTGGTTCAGAGCATAAATTAATGAAATTAAATTTTATTTATACAGTCCCAAATCACAACAACAGTTGCTTCAAGGCACTTTATATTGTAAGGTAAAGATACAGAGAAAAACAAAAAAACCCAACAATCATATGACCGCCTATGAGCAAGCAATTTGGGAATGGTGGGAAGGAAAAACTCCCTTTTAGCAGGAAGAAACCTCTGGCAGAGCAAGGCTCAGGGAGGGGAGGAAGATGGGACGAAGACACTGTGGAAGAGAATCAGAAATTAATCATAACTAATGATTAAATACAAAGTGCCAGTACAGGTGTTTGACAGATTTATTATTTCCTTGAACTATGTGTGCAAATGTTGTTAATGTGTACAAAATGGGAACAGGGAAGCAACCTAATCTGTAATACCTCACATGATGTGCAGCGCCAAGCACGCAATTCACCTTTTTGTGCTAATCAACCATTTCTTTTTCTTTGCTTCCTTGTGGTTAAACAGGAAGCAAAGGTTTTTTTTTTATTAATGTCTGCATTACATGAAGCTCTGTGAAACCTGAGCGATACCGTCATCAGTTTACCACAAAATAAATTCTTAAAGAAATCCTAAAAATAGCTCTGCAAATTTGATCCTTTTGCTGCTTAAGGTGGTTTAAGTCAGTTAGGGACATTTCATTTCATCTTCAGATATGAAAAAGCAAAGGGGTGGGGGGTGGGGTGCTCACAGGGGATACTCAGAGTGCTAACAGGGTTTTGTCATAATGTCTCACTAACAGAAGAGTGGTGGAATACAGCTAAGATAAATTAGATCATATTACATAAACACCAGCACTGCAATTATTATATTTCTGCAGTGCAGACTATTCCGCAATACAGGACTGTGCAGTCTATAAGCTCGCCACTTCCTGTAACCAGCTGGACCTATCAACGGTGGTCAGGATGCGATGGCAGCTTAGCCCAGGAAGATGATCAAACAGACTCTCTCAGAGAGGTCAAAGCTGTATCCGGTTAGACCCATGGGAAGGCAGGCAGAGGGGATTATCTGAGGACACATTGATCAACCCTTCTACTGTATGACTATTCTTAGAGAATGTGCCATGAGTAATGTTTAAACATAGGCTTCCTGTCCTGTTTGCACGCAAATGAATAAACTGGTAAATGAATAAACTGGCTTAAAAAAAGAGAAAAAGAAAGAAAAAAGCTGTATTAACCAAGAAGAGATTTGGAAAGTCAATTACTTTCAACATAGACCAATTAACAGCCAACAAGGGACCACAGTTACAAAACACTGGGCTGTTACAGTTTTTCTCAGTCGCTTTGGTGCGTTCCTCAGAACACCATTAACATTTGCACAGCAGTTAGTGCATTTCCCAAAACAATTAGTGCAAACTGCAAAACCTAGTGGATAGCCTGCAAAAGCACGTCACATGCACAGAATTGATTATCCATACCTCAAAAGCAAGTATCCATGTCAATGAAACTGTCAGTGCCATCAAAATGAAAAGTCTTGACACCATCTTTATGAACAAGATAGTCAAATGGCATTGTCATGTTTCCACTATGACAGTTTATAATTTCAGTGTTTCCCATTGCAAAAACAATTGGTGACTCCTGAAAATGCTGACGACAGCACTATGGCCTACCTGTACAGCCATCTGAAATGTGCAGTAAAGTCACTGTAGATGTTATGGGAGTCTTGGGAGTAACTGAGACACTGAATACGTACGTTTCACATTTCCATTGTGTAGAAGTGTTTGTAATCCTACAGAATTGTGCAAAAGAAAAATATGCTACAGTCACTTGTTCACTGTAGAATACATGTAAACATAAAATCACCCATTTGGTAGAGCCTCCTCATGACTGACAGCTGTAATTCACCTGAGATCAATTGTTCAATTTCGGAGACATTTCCAGGAAAAATGATACAGAAAGGTATAGGATTTGCTTGACAGATGGCCAATATTTGGCATGTGATAACTAGTTCAACAATTTTGTGTGTGATGACTTAAGCAATGGATGTATGACTATTAGTTTTATTGGGAACGACTATTCAGCATCCATAGGTATGATTACTTTTGACTGACATGACATAAGCAAATGGAAATGTCAGAAAGCAGCAGGGAAATGTATGGAAGCAACTGATTCATGTCCAAAATCATTTGCAGTTTGTTCAGAGAGAGGAGAAATTGCTACTATGATGTGCACAAATGACTGAGTGTTGTGGAGGTTGAACTAATAGTTATGAGAATTTCAATTCTGATCTGAGAAACGCACCAAAGCGACTGAGAAAAACTGTAAGTGCAGAAGTAGTGACTGGTCATTTTTTTATAACACATTATGGTCTGACTGTGTAGCTCTACTTCCTGCTTAGAAAATAAAGGAAGAGCTTTAATACCTGGTGGGCTGGTCTTTAGTCAAAATGCCCGAGCTGTTTTTTTGTCCTTTATACAGGGAGCGCCTAAAAACTGTAAGAAATTTTTCAGCGCAATCTTGGCCCTGAGAACTCCACGATTTGCCATCAGATATTTTAGTACAGACCAGATAAGGAGTGTGTTCACCATGACCATTTACAAATGTTTCAAAGTCATAGAAAATCAACTTGTTGTTATGTTTTGTCTCGTGTTCTAAAACCTGTATGTAGCACTGATGTGTTTCCTGATAACTTTTTCCTGGCCGCAAATTCTACATTTGTATCTCTCACATGTATGCACTTTAGCTTTTACTGCTACATAATAAAGAAGTGAGAAGTTCACACATTTTCTGTAAAGCTGGCAGTTGCTGGAGAGTAGTTAACACCTTTGTGTAGGTCTTTTATGGTTCTTGGAATAGAGCAGAGACCTACAGGTGCTATTGCAATCTGGACACACAACAGGAGACAGGAGATTGCGACTGCATGCCGCTTGCATACACACGGAGCAACAATCGGGAATGTTGTTGTTTAAATTTTTTAAAAAACAAACAGCTTATTTATTTCTTATTTCATCAATGACATCAGTTCAACAATAACACATAGTGCACGAGAGAGACAAGCTAGTGTCTGTTATTCCTTGTCCTGGTCCTCCTCTTGGTCCTGGTGCTCACAGTCTTGAACACTGTGAGGCATTTAAAGCCAAGCCCTAAAAATAGAGAGTGAAGAGAAAAACGTAAATTAGTTATGGTAAAAAAAAAAATGATAGTTTAAAATTGGAAATTACAATAAGCTTAGTGTAGCGCCTCTACTCAGGACTAGTACACTTTCACTTCAAATAGAGACCCAAGACATCTTACTAGGTTCAGAAGGAGGTTTTGTTTTGGAGACTCACAAAAGGAGTTGGCTTGGAAGTGAATAACTGGGACCTTTATTGCCTCAGCACCATTCATAAACATGTACAACAAACCAAATTGCACACTAATAGTGCATTTTAAAGGTGAATAAATGTAAAACAGAACAAAATAAAATAAACATTTGAATGGAAGACTTATACTGAAATGTAACTGTAATTCACAGTGCAAATACTATTAAACTTGAAACATGCTCATTTCTATTAAGACATAACCATTCTAATATAAACAGAGCTAGTGCTTCTATCTGAATACCTCCCCGATTGGAATATGGCTTCGGGGGGTGGGGTGGCTAACAGCTATTAGCAGCTAGCATCGCATCGAGCATCGACAGTAAAACATCTTTAGCTCAAAGCATTCAACACTTATAACAAACTGTAAAGAACAACAAGAGAAGTAAAACAACACACCAGATTCTCAAAGCTCCCAATTGTTTTTTCTTCAAATGTTTCTGAGCTGAATCGGCTAGTGAAATACATTATCTAACTTAACAGGTAGCTAACAAAAGCATATGACTCACCGGGATTTTCCAACACAAATAACTCGACAGACATGGTCAGAGTTCGGAGCCTAATAAAAGAGTAGCTTATTAGCATTTATATGTAAAACAATCTGGTCTCATTAACGGGGTTGCAGCATTGCATACCAAGATATTTTTTCCATGCGCTCTGACACGCACTTGACCGCCATCAGAGGGAAGATCTCACAGGAAGAGACAGGTAATGCTTCCTGCACACTGGACGCAAGGTTGTCAGAAGACAAGACTGCATTACAGCACTTGTGACAATAACAGGCTAAAGCCTTAAATAACAAAAAGGGATTTTGCAGCCCTGTATTTCACATGGGTTACACCAGGAAACTCACAGTGTCTGCGGGGATATATAAAGTTAACGCGGCGGGGCTTGGGTGTGTCGCATTGCCAAGACAGGGCGCCAGTCTCGCTGGTTGACAGAGGGAGCGTTGAGTGGTGGGAACTACGGGCCTAGCTCGGTTAACAACTTGTGTGTTTCCGTGTTTCCGTGTCTGAGAAGCAAACATTTTTTCCTGCCACGGGAGCGTGTTGTAAACGGTAATCATCCAATTCTGAGATGTCTAAACAGTTTAAAAATATAAGATGGTTAATGTTATTGTGTACAATTAACTGTTAATCGGGAGAGCAAGAATGAAAAAAACTTACCAATATCATTGAGAGAAAGGGGGATAGAACCCAGCTGGCATAATTCAGAGTCTAAAAAAGATAAAGAAAAACAAAGAGCTTTTAAAAAGTAAGCACAAGTTTAACTAAGCACTCTGCTATGGTTTAACACATTTTCGCACACACACAGGCCCATAAACAGATGGCATTTTTGGCCATAAAAAAGTTAACTTATTTTTTTGGCTTAAAATGAGAAAAATGCTCTTGATGATAAATAATTCCATATTTTTCATGATCATATTTTTCAGTTATTGAAAATTAGCAAGTTATGAAATATAATAATGTTATTAATAAAATAATAACATATTTTTACGACTACCATAAAAATTTATTACTTTCTTTATGAGATCATGTGCCATAAATTATATTGTAAATCACTCGGTTTGACAGAAGGGGTATTATATCCCTCCTGGCATTGTATATATGTCTGGCTTTGAGATTAAAATCATAGTATAGAATATAATTGCTTTATTCTCATTATATGACATAATAAAATCATAGTTGTGTCTCCCTTTAAACATCAATATAAAATATCTAATTTGAAATTGACAATTAAAAATACGAAATATTATAAATATATTCCACAAGATAGAGGTTCACAGTAGGAGATTGTTCAAGGTTAAAATGCTCCTGTGCAGACAGCTCTAATGGCCCCTGGATTAAAAACAATTTTTCATAGTGCAGGCTCTCATCGACCTGTAGTGCTTGCCTGAAAGCATTAAACTGAAAAGATGATGAGCTGGGTGGAAGAAGTGTCTTAATAACTGTAGATATATCTAATCAACAGTTATATGTGATCCTAAATTTTGATTAAACTTTGATATTTAATGCCCTTTAACACAACAGCAAAGCAACGAAGCTCATGGCTGCAGCAAGAAAACTGAACCTGACCGGAAGCCTGTGCAGAAACTTTAACAACGAGTTTGTACGAGAAGCTCCGTGAGGGCGAATTCAATGTTTTAAAAGCAAATTTCAAAAAAAGAATTACACACGACAAGAAGAACGTTAAACAGTAAAAGATGAAGAAAAGAGGACAAAATGAACAGTAAATGCCTTTTACTTGGGGGGAAATTGCATAATTTGCATGATTCATTTTCAAGGTTGACTTTAATGTCTTTTCTTTTTTCTAAGATTTCCAAAATGCATCTGTGGAGGTTTCAATAATCCTTGAGAGGTTACAGAGCCATGATTTTACAGCACATAATTGTCTGCCTTCTCTGATACCCAGAGGTGAGTTCATAGTTTTATCAGCGTGTTGTCTTTGCACATCAGATTGCACACGCTGCCTCTTAACTACGTGCTAAACAGTTGTGGCTTCATGAGATCAGTAACTTCCTCCTAGAGAAGCAAACAGCCAACCCACAAAGCACTTCACACAACAACCCCCATCAAGCATTTCTTTGTGTAGTCTTTTGTATACTTTGCTCTACTGAACGCTCCTTTGATGTCGCCATTAGATGCATATTAGATTTTTTTAGTGCGTAACTGTCAAGTGCTATATGTTTTGTTAAACAACCTTTTTGTGTTTTCCCTGCTTAAACTATTACTAAGAAAAAAAAAGTAAAAATGACATTTTGAAGAAATCGTTTGGTTTTTGTTGCCTGAACAGATCATGATTGTTGTCACATATTGTATTTTTGTCTTTAGAATGGAGACACTGTCTTGTTGTTCTCATGGAAACATCACAAAGTAGTTCAGATCAAGTTATCCTTTAGTGCCATGAAGTAGAGGGATTTTTCATTCACAGATAGCGACTAAGGTAAACATGTCTCTCTTTTTAAAATAGTGATTTTGTCATTACATAAACATGAAATTGTCTATACAGGGGTCCGTTCTTCGTACCTCGCTAAGTAAGTTAGCTGGATTTGATTGTTGACGATTTCGCGTGATCTTGGATCGTTCGGTTCCCCGAAGCTCATCCGGGACTTGCTGCCATAGCAACAGATCCGTAAGCGTAAACCTGCTCGGGAGCAGGTTTACTTTATGTAAACAGGATTAGATCGCGGCCACGCAGGTATGTCCGCTTCATTTATACGAAAGCAACAGCGATATTCCACCACTGTTTCAACATAAATAAATAACATCAATGTAACTAAAGATAATGCAGCACTTGATCCATTTATTGATGTCACACAGATACATACAGGTCATTTCCTAAAAAAGGGAAATGTACTATTAACATTCTATTACATGTATGTGATTATTACAGATGTAATTCATATTTCAGAGTAGTAATTGTAAATCACTTCGTGTAATCAAGATGAGAGACCACGGCTATAAAAGCGAAGGTGGATTTGGGAAGTCTGTCGCAGCCATGTCCTGTCCGTATACGCGAGCCACCCATTGTGGAAGGTGCAAGATTGATAAGGAGAGTCCTCAGAATCCAGCGTATATTGCGGGACAGACAGGATCCTTTAGCTCAGCGCGACAGTGTGCTCATTGAGAGATATCGATTTTCCCGTGAGGGTATTATTCACTTAACCAACTTGTTGACGAGGGGGTGCAGGACCACCACCTGTCTTTTTTTGCTCTGCCCTTTTCTTGGTTGCTGTTATGAACAAACAAACAGATTATTTCAGGGTCTCTTTCCAAGAGACTAAAAGCAATATAAGTGATAAATATTACCATTCTATAGAATATTCTTATATTTCACTTTTACTTGTTCCCATGTTCTAGTGGGTCCTGTCGTGGCTCTAATGTGAAAGGGGATATAATATAACATAATATAATATAATGTAATATAATATTGGATAATATAGTGTGATATAATAAATCTACCCTACCGCCTACTGGTGATGGCCAGAGGGGCCGATGGCGCAATATGGCAGCCTCGCTTCTGTCAGTCTGCCCCAGGGCAGCTGTGGCTACAACCGTAGCTGCTTCCACCAGTGTGTGAATGTGAGAGTGACTGAATAGTGGCATTGTCATGCGCTTTGGGTGCCTTGAAAAGCGCTATATAAATCCACTCCATTATTATTGTTATTATTAAATTACTTACGAGTTTAATTTGTCAGCAACTTTCTGCCAGCCCTCTCTCCTTGCTTTTGCAGCCTTTGCAGTGTTCCCTTGCGTTTTAATTAAACTCTGAAACTCCTGAAATCCCTCACTCAAGAGTTCTTGCTCTGCTGCCGAAAAATACCGAGCGCGCTCCTTCGACATTTTCGCCGACCAGTCAGAGGGTTGCCGATCAATGTTTCTACTATCGATGCGTAGCCCCTTTTACGACACCCAGTGATCTCACATTACTTCATCCTAATCGTCAACAGCAGGTGTGTTCGGAGAACCGGATTAGCGCGCTCACGGGTAGCACGATGATTTGATCTTGGATGTAGTAAGCGACGTACGAAGAACGGACCCCTGATATCTGTGAAACCATCGCAAACATGTCCCTAAACTTCTTTTTTTCAATTATGAAGAATCAAAATAAGTCAATTCCAAATCTTCAGAAAAATACTTTAAAAAGTGGGATAAACTGAACCATTAAAGAAACACAAGTGAATTCTCTCCTCTGTGATTTGTATACATTGTTTTATGTAATCACAAAGAACACAAAATGATAAGGTAACACTGTATTTTTTAACTAGGATTACTGAACATGCTGAAAAAGAGGTGATGCTCAAGAATCCAGATGTGTAAACACCACAAGGAACAGCTTTGATAAAAAAAACCACACACACACAAATCCAGAGGGGCAAGAACTTCAGATCAAGTAAGATCAGGAAGTGGAGCTTCTGAAATATCTGGAGGAAGCAGGGGAGCAGCTGAAGAAGCTACACATTTCAATGACAGGAAAACAGGCTTTGAGAAAGAGTTTATATGAATACAGTGACTGTCATTGTCAATATCCCTGAACAAAGCACCTGTGCCTAAACAGTCTTCAGTGTGGCTTTAGTCTCTCAGTCTGGACTTCTGTATGCATTTATGAATGGCAATAACTCAAACAAGCCCTGAGTTCATCTGTGCAAATTAGTTGTTACATTTCTTACTCTGTTAGAGGGCTTCTAGCATCTGTAGTGTCCATGACTGTTCCACAACGTTAAATGTGTATTTATTATTGAACCAATGATGAAAAAGGCCCTTTGACCTCCATGGAGTACCTATTAAAGGAATCTTTACCCAACTTAATCCACATAAATTGTAGTTGTGAATGTTCACTATAATATATTGGAAAGTTTCAGATAATGGGATCATGTAAACTTTGTAAGCCGAACGCTTCATAATGCTCTAGACATTCACTTTTATTCTGTTATATCCTCAATATTTTCATCTGAGACACGCAGTTCTGACCATTAGCACAAAAGGTCCCCTTACAATTCAAATCTTCTGTTTATGAGGGAAACCAATCAGACGAAAGTTGGCTTATAGGGAGAGAAGCCAAGAAAAGACAAAAGATGAACTGAAGTGTCAAACTGAGGCTAAAATCAAAGTATTTTGAACTCTGAACCATCCAAAGCTGCTTAGGAATCCAAGAATAAAATATATTGTGTTGGAAACAAGGAGAATATGCTCCATTTCCCATTTCAGTGCATTATTGTAACTACTTCTCTGGTTTGAGGTGCACCCTTTCAGTAAAAAGCGGCCACAGTAATGCAGACGCAGTACCGGTCTGTTGTGGTGAAGAGAGAGCTGAGTGTAAAAGCGAAGCTCTCATTTTACCGGTCGATCTACGTCCCTACCCTCAGCTATGGTCACGAGCTGTGGGTAGTGACTGAAAGAACGAGATCGCAAATACAAATGGGTTTCCTCCGAAGGGTGGCTGGCCTCTCCCTTAGGGATAGGGTGAGAAGTTCGGCCATTCGGTAGGGACTCAGAGTAGAGCCGCATCTCCTCCACATCAAAAAGAGCCAGTTGAGGTGTTTCGGACATCGGACAAGGATGCCCCCTGGGTGAGATTTTCAAGGCATGTCACACCGGGAGGGGAGGAAGCCCCGGGGCAGAAAAAAAAAAAAAAAAAAAAAAAAAAAAAAAAAAAATATATATATATATATATATATATATATATATATATATATATATATATATATATATATATATACATACATATATTTACAAGTAGTTTTAACAACAATGCTTTTGAAATGTCACATAGAGATCTTTTGTTTTTTGACAATGGCCTCAGTGACCCCTGTTACCTAAATACAACATATCAAAGATTGAATAATAACTGTTATGACATTTTATTTCAGCTTAAGTTTTAAAGACAATTTTCAAAAGTTGAAGCTTCTTAAGAATTTTATGAGGGTTGTTGTTTAAGCCCTTCCTTGATTGTGATTTCTACAGGGCTAATTGGATATTGTAATTTTGTCTGTAAATTAAAACATAATAATAATACACATCTTTCATCAATGACTTGTATATTCTCTCTAGTGAAAAATGGTTGATGAGTATGATAATGTGAAGAGCACACGGTAAAATCGAGATGGACAGAATAAAAGAATAAAGCTGGCCTCCTTTTTTTCTGAAACCATTAACTCTATCACTAACTTTCATCTAATATGGTGGAAAGTATATGATGAAAAGCTATCGCATTGGAAAGTTGTAAAGACAAACTAGGCTCAGACGGGAAAGTTGATTTGTCACGTGCCTGGGTCTGAAGGAACCAGGGTTTTTGAATAAGTATGGACATGTGTATTTTTGTTGCTGCTGTCCTTTGTTTTCCATGTGTTTGTGTATAGGTGGGTTTGTGTGGGTGTGACAGAGCACCTGTGGAGGAGGATCACACACACCTGGAGCTGATCATGCCTCGTCAGGGAGCTTAACAGTGTGGCTGAACGCTCCTTGATGCTGGATTGTTGCGAGAGACTCCCCTAAAAGATCCCTCACCAACAGTTGTTGGCGGCAGCGAGTGACAGCAGCAGCACAGCAGCTGGCCCTGGCTTCCAAACCTTGTGTTATTTGTGTGTGGTTCCTGAGATTTACTGAGCGTTGTATATAGTGTGTAAATTAGTCTTCACTTGTAAATAGTACATTGTAAATAGACACTGAAACAGAAGGGGTGAGCTGCCTTATTATTTTCTTGTACCGTTTTCTCCTGTTTGTTTCAGTTAGTGAGTTAGGTGTAGCATGTGTCTTTTGTTTGGTTTTTGTTTCACAGGGTTTTAGATAGCACCTCCTTTCCTAACTTAGCTTGTTTTGTTTGTTATTTTGGCCTTTGTTCACCCTGGACTTAAGCTTTTCAGTGTAGAGACAAATAAACCACCGTTCCCTTCAAAGATTAGTTTAGGGTTTTGGGGACCAGGGCAGGGTCACGTCCTTTCTAACCCTTATGTTATGTTCCTGTACCCCTAGACTGGGGCGTAACATTGTGTGCAGTATGAATCTGTGTTATTAAACAGTACCTACCTCAATTAGATGTAACTTACTGTGATGCCAACAAAGAAAGTTCATATGGTTTAGATTCTGTCTTCATGATTCTCTGAGTGATTAATGTGATTAATGGAGCCACTTGTGTTGCTTCTTGTGCGACAATATGGACAGTATCCTTTGGACAAATTCATGGATTTTGCTGTTGCTGGTATTTAATAAACTCTCTACTTGAACTTTGAAAAAGAAATCTACAGTAATAAGGCAGAGGGAAATATCAGAATGCCTGCATGTCCTTTCTAAAATGCATTCATGCATAAACAAGCTGACATTAATAAAACTTAATTAATGTTTCAGAAATTTATTTAGAATGAAACTAACACTTATGTTGTTGTATTCTAGAACGAAGGCAAGGAACCCAAAAAGAGCAGAGGAAGAAGAAGAACATGCAAGGCCTGGCTGGCTGCTGGATTCTTCTTGCTGTGAAACAGTGCCAACTACTGCACAAAGCATTGATAATGAACACAAAGCTTTTAATCATAACTGGTTTTTAACACATGCCTTCTATTACTACAACCAGTCACCCTCTGAAATCCCCCTGATGTATTTCTTAACCTAAATGTGGAATATCCTGTTTTTAAAGCACTTTTGTTCAATTTAGGAAATGTTAACAGTTTTCTGTTAACATTTGTCTAAAGAAACCTCTGTTTTATAAATACAGGACAAGTTGGGCAATGAACTTCCAATTAAAGAAATTACAATTTGTTTATCATCTGGAAAAACTGAGACAGAGCAACAACTTTACATTTTTATTTTTGGAGTACAAAACATTTTGGTCAGAAGGTGGCACCAGAAATCACTAATCTCTCTCTTTGAACTTTAAACAAGATATTTAAACAACAGTTAATTCAATTTCAATTCAATTCAATTTTAACAACATTGGGAAGGAAAAACTCGCTTTTTACAGGAAGAAACCTCCGGCAGAACCAGACTCAGGGAGGGGAGGGGCCATCTGCTGCGACCGGTTGGGGTGAGAGAAGGAAGAGAGACAGAGAGACAGTTATTTTTTTCATACAAGTATAACAGAATAGCTTTAGTGTTTTGTTTTTTAAAACTTGAGTATGAACTTATACAAAGTGCACCAAGATATTAAAAACAGTTTTATTTATTTAAAATTACACTATATCGGAAACGTATCGGTATCGGCAGATATCCAAATTTATGATATTGGTATTGGACATAAAAAAGTGGTATTGTGTCATCTCTTGTTGAGAAAGAGGGTGGTTTCCGGTTTTGCAACTATGTAAATATATGAAACAGTATATAACCAATAATCTTAGAGCTGTTATCACCTCCATGCTGAAGCTACTGACTGAAAAGGTGAAAAGAGAGCAGACCATTCTGCACAGCAAAAACTGGAGTGTTAAAATTTCAGGGTTGAAATAACATCCCAAAATAATTGAAGAGAGCTTGTTTTAGTCACTCCTGCTTTTACTTTGACATCGTTCATCGCTGACTTGTCTCTAATCTGTCTCTCTCTCTGTCTCACTCTCTTCTCCCTTTGAGACACCCGCCCCAAACATAGTCAGTTAGGCTGTCCCCTCCTTTGCTATGTGTTCATTTTCATCTCTATTGTCTCTTTTCATACACGAATCTGATCGCATTTGTCAATCGCAGTATTTTATTTTGGAGAATAGCTTTTATCTTCAAAATTGCCTGGATTGTCTTGTGTGTCTTGGTGTAACTTCCTGCGGAACATGCGTGGCCCACGCAAAAAATAGACCAGATACCGAAACAATCGCTTCGTAGCACTCCGTGTCTGGTGTAAACTACACCATAGATTAACATGTATTTTGTATTGTGTTGTGTATCAATTGGACTCCTGCATGGACAGACACAGGTTTATTTGATAACATTAAATGTTATTGCAGTGAAATTCAAACGCATGGTCAGTATTAATCACCATGTACGGTATATGTCAGTGTTTTAATCATTTTTGCTTGAATTGCTCTAAATGTCAAATACTTACTAGTATGTCATCTTTGTTATTATTTTATCTCAGTAAAATGCTGGTCCAGGTTCGATACTGCCAACAGCAGAAGTATGTGAAGTTGGAAGAGGTTGATGGGCGGTTTGAGTTTATGCAGTTTCATGAAAAAGGTTTGTTTATATCTTACCTAATTTTAGTTGGGGGGACAGAATTTTTTGTAGGGCGTTTCGCCAAGTCTCTTGAATCATACAGTGGTGTATCACTTTAGTGAATGTGAGGCAAGAACAGTTTACTGAAAAGGTGCACTCAGATATATCTTATCTTTTCCAGTCATCGAGAGATTTTGCCTGCCACCTGATGCAAAAGTAGTGTACAAAGATGCAACAGGGACAGAAGTTGATGAAGTGATTTTCAGTGATCTTATCAGCCAAGGCACTGTGGTCCTAACAGTTTTCTCAAGTGATGGTGAGAAATTTAAAGGGGCAAGCTCAACACCAGACATGGGGAAGGGCTGTGTGGCTGCTGGTTGTTCCAAATAATCAGGAGCACACAATTTGACCAATCAGCTGTTTGAACATTGAGATCAGTTAATTTAAATGAGTCAGGTCTGCAGTGTGATGTTGCCTTGTTAGTTAAAAATCTGCAGCCAGATTTGTTTTTCTACACCTTACAGAATAATGTTGTTTTTTCCTTTTAGAATTTTCTGATTACTCCTTGTCTTCTGCATCTGATTGTTCTGACTCAAGCTTCAGCTCAAATGCAAGTACATCAACTATACTTCTAGATGAGGGTCCCAGGAAGAAAACAAGAGTTGAGGGTACTGTTGATGCAGCATCTGCTAAAAAGGTTGTGACAAAACTCAGTTCTCATAGTATTTTTTCTACTTCATTATTCTTAATATGTAGAAAAGCTATTCCTCACTTTTTGCATCTTTTTTTTTCTCAAGTTAATTGAAGGTGTACTTGGAACCAATTCAGGTGGTGAAGAGGTTCTCCAGGAATATCACACAACACAAACTCTAACAGATGCTACCAGAAGAAAAATGGTCAATATAATAGTGGCTCACATGATTGATTGCCATGGGTATGTGTGTTCTATTTGTGCATTTTTTTTTTTAAATACAAGTTACTATTTTGCCATTACTTAAGCATGTTAATTTAAAATCGTTTTTCAGGCACCTCCCCACCAAAGCTGTTAGAGAACAGTACGCGCTAGGGGTAGTGACATTGTTCCCATCCCTGAAAGACCCATACTCCAAGAAAGGCTATGTATAGTCACTACTATTGCACTTTGTTTACATAATTTTCATGCTGTGCATCATTGGGATTTGTGTGCGTTGACATTTAAGTTCTAAAAATTTTCAGATTGACAACACATTATTTTTGAATGTATTTACATTTTAGGAACACTTCTATGATGCTGCAAGCAGCACTGGATACATTTCTTGGCGTTTGAAAACGATACAGAGAAAGACTAGAAGAGGATCTGCACCACCAAGTAGCTCCACCGGCTTTGCTCAAGAAGGAAGTAAGAAATTAAGTGTCCACAAACTAGATAATGTTCTCATTTACATTATATACTATTTTGTTTTCATTTACCTATCTGCTCAGCACCTATGCTTTTATGTTTGTGTGTTTTTCTTCAGGGGGCCCAAATTACCAAAGGCCCATTAATGTCGACATGCAACTTGATGGAGATGCTTGCCAGGAGGCCATCTCTTTGCTGAACCATACATCCGACACTTCCTTGATTTTCAAGAAGATGAGAGAGACCTTTCAGCATCGTCAGAAGCTCATCAATGATCCTGACAAAAGTCTTGATATCCTGTCTATCTTCCCAAGATTCTTGGATACAAAAGGATTGGTGAGAATATTCAGTGGAATTTTTAATATCACTTTAAATTTCAAGATGAATGTGGCAGTAGTAGATTTTCTTTCTTAAAGGTGAATCAAGACTTCACTCTCCTGTTTGATGATGAGATATCTACCAGGCTGCTTCAGAAATGGGATCCAATCTTTAGGTATCAAATCATCAAAGAGGCCAAGCAGCTCACCTCAACAGTAGAGTTGCGTCAATTGGTGCAGTCAGCAGAGAGTCCACCAGGAAGTGATCTTGATGAGGCAGCAAGTGAGTTTGTTAAATATGATTTGCTATAAGCAGTTAAAGTTCAATAGCATCAGGATTCTATTAATAAATACCAATTCATTCACCTGTTAGCTTTGCTTCATCAGTTTTCTTTAGCTGTTAGTTTAATGTTTATGACAGCACATTTCAACTTTCTTAGGAAGTGTTTCTAGTTCTCCTTAAAAATTGCATTTGAAAGATTTGCTGTCAATTGATTCTTGTGACTCTTTGGCCGCAGCCTTTGACCAAGACATGGCCTCCCTGTTGTTACTGTTACATCTCCTTCCGCCACCCCCAGGAGGACCAAAGTATCAAAAAATCAGCGCCTCTGATGCTGTTGAGAGACTTGTAGTCTTTCATAAGGTAATTTAATATTTATAGTTTTTGTCATAAGTTGTCATGTCACTGGTTAAGAGGTGAATGAAACAAATTACAGTTGAGCTTACAAAGGAGGTTTACATACTCATTTCTGTGATGCTATTATCTCTGACTTGCTCCTGTGTCTAATGCTCAGTATCTTTGTCTCAACTCCAGTCTTGCTGCAGTTTGGAAGACCATCTCCAGAATCAGCAGAGTCAGCAGCCATACCTCCTGGCTGTTGGGCGCCAGAAGAGGAAGGTCGACAGCTTCTATGTTGCCATAGACAAGTGTCTCATCCCCTGCCAGGCCAGCCGCTCCCTTGGGGCATTTGATGAGCTTTTTAAAGCTCATTTTGTGTTCAATGTGTCTTATGATGCTGCACTTGTGAATTTCTACACATTTCTGCAGACGACAGTATACAATATTGATATGGGGAAAATGAAGGAGTCCCCAAGAGTTTGTGACCTGAGAGCCAAAATCCTTAACCAGGAAATTCTTCTCACAACCTAAGTAAAAATCATTAAAATGCTGACATGTTTTTTGTGTAAGAGAGCTTATCCCAGCAGTCAGCAGCTGATTTCACATTTAAGAGGTGAACATGATTATTATCCTGGACCTAAGTTTAAGTTATTTTGTTGGCAGCCAGGCTGCAGGCTTCAGTTCCAAACTTATGCAGGCTTTAGGAAGCACCTCAGTTTTCACAGCAATGTTGACCAAAATGATCGAACTTCAGCCATTGCTTGTTTTTCTAATGACACAGTTTCACCTTTGGAGGACCAGTTTAATTCCTCATATCTTCCTCACAGTTCTCCCAGTGTTCTTCCAGAGTCTAGTTCTTCCAGTGTTCTAGTGAGCATTGATTCAGTACTTACAAGGGATTCATCCAAAGAAATGTGTGCATCCATTGTGGCCAAACTGCAGGGTAGTGGCCTTTCTAACAGTTTAGTATCCTCACTTGTAGGCGATTTGGAGGAATTAACAAGTGAGCTTCGCTCAGAAGCAAAGCAGGCCATTCTTTCTGCGTTACCCACAAAGGACTCCAGCATATCTTTAATAAATGAATGTTTTGAAAATTTTGAAAACCCTTTCACCAATCTGAACACAGAATGGAAACGAAATAAATACTTCAATCTAAAATGGGGAGTTGTAGAACCTAGAGAAATAACACTTAGAGTGAGGTATGACATCAGGTGAAATCAGAAGTCTGGTACTTATGATCAAGTACCTGTGAAGGATACTTTTATATATGTACCTATTTTGGAGTCTTTGAAGTTCATGTTTAGAAATCCAGAGATTTGTGTTTTCCTGCAGAGAGAGTGTAGCTCAGAGCCTGATGCTTATCATGACTTTTGTGATGGAAGTTACTTTAAAACTCACCCTTTGTTTTCAGCCAAAAGGCATGCATTACAAATTCAGCTATACTATGATGACTTTGAAACAGCCAATCCTCTTGGCTCTAAACGCGGAATTCACAAAATTGGCTGTATTTATTTTGTTATAAGAAACTTGCCCCCAAAATTTAATTCCATTTTGATGAACATTCATTTAGTGTCACTTTTCCACACACCAGATATGCAAAAGTATGGTTTTGATGTTATACTGGAACCACTGATAAATGATGTCAAAAAACTGGAAAGCCAAGGGCTAAGTCTTCCATTTTCTGATGAGCAGGTATATGGCACAATATCACAGATCACTGGAGATAACCTAGGGATGCACTCAATTCTTGGTTTTAATGAGTCGTTCAGTAGCCGTCATTTCTGTCGCCTTTGTTTGATTGAGAAGAATGATTGTCAAATGGTGTACAGTGAGGATGATCCTAAAATTATTCTTCGTGGGAAAGATTTGTTTGACATACATTGCCACTCTCTTCGGGAAGATCCTAAATTGAAGTCACTGTATGGGTTGAAAAGAAATTCTGCACTCAATTCATTGCAGTATTACCATATTTGCAATAACTACTCATTTGATATAATGCATGACCTTCTTGAAGGTGTGGCTCAGTATGAGGTCAAATTGCTTTTGACGCAACACTTCATATCAGAACAGAACTTGCTTTCTAGGATTTATGGTTTTGACTATGGATTTTTAGAAAGAAAAAACCGGCCCACTAAAATCATATTGGACAGTGCTGGCAATAGCATTGGTTTGAACTCTATCCAGACATTCTGTCTTGTGAAAAACATCCCACTTTTGTTTGGTGACATTATTCCTGCAGGGAACAGACACTGGAATTTGTTATTGTTGTTACTTCAAATAATGAACATTGTTTTTTCACCTTGTCTCACTCTGGGAATGACTATATATTTGAAGAATTTGATTATTGACCACCACAAACTATTTAAGCACACGTATCCACACAGAAACTTGATTCCTAAGCATCATTTTATGATTCATTACCCATCCTCTATTCAAAAAATTGGCCCTTTACTGTATATGTGGAGTATGAGGTTTGAAGCTAAGCACAAGTTGTTCAAAGATTATTTCAAAAATTTCAAAAACCTCACCAAATCGCTTGCTAAACGGCATCAGATGGCCATTGCTTATCACTGGGAAACCTTTTCTCTTAAACAGAAGGAGTTTGGGCCAATTAAATCATTTTCTTTAAGAGGTGAAAGTGTGGTCAATAGTGAAATGCTATTATCAAAAGATGTTTTCTCAACAAGTTGGGTTAAAATTGATGGTGTAGAGTACAAAGCTGGACTCGTTGTTTGCAGTACAATGGAGGAAGACATGCCAGTCTTTTGTCAAATAATTGATACACTTATGGTTGAAAATGACATTTTTTTGTTGACACACAAACTCTTTACTGAAAACTTTGATGAACATCACCATGCATTCAAAGTAGTACAAACTGAAGAACGGTGTGTCATAAAAATAACTGAACTCAAATGTCACAGACCATTTGATATTCAAAACTCATACAGTGCTGCAGATGAAAGTTTGTACATTATATCTTCATTTATTATGTTTTGATTCACTTTCTGGGAAAAAGAAGCATGATAATAAATGTTTTTGGACAATGTACAGTTTTCTTGAAATTATTCTCATGATTGTACTTGTTGTTGTTAAAAAGTTATGTTTATCTATTACATAAATAGTTCTTTTAGGGATTAAAACTACCTTAATAAAAGATTAAAGAGTTAAAGTAGTGTTATTTTTCAATCTGTGTAGTGTTAATTTAACCCAGTTTGGTGAGTTAAAATTAACTCAGACATGGTGTTAATAATAATTTGCTCAGTGTTAATTTAACCCAGTTTTAAGAGTTAAAGAAGGAACTCTGACAAAGTGTTAAATAATTAACTATTTTGAAAATGTTAATTCAACTCTGTAGAGTGTGGAGCTATATAAACCCTGAAAAAATGTTAAAATCAACTCTGTGGGAGTTGATTCAACACTACAGTTTTTGCTGTGTGTAGAAGGAGACTCATAAATTATCGTCTCTCTTTTCTTATTGAACCATCACTTATTTTAACATTTCTGTTTTTTTACACAGATGAAAATGAAGCTATTCAGTGTGTCTACACTTCTTTGTGTAATGACTGCTCTGACCACTGCTGCTGGTGAGTACTGCAGGACAAGTTGCAATATGCAAGTGTGTGTAAGTATTTCAATAATCAGTCAACAATTGCTGTTTTAATTTGTTCAGCTCTGCCAGATAAAGAGGTCAGCAGTGGTGCAAAGGGATTCATCCCAAGAGGTTAGTGGACATTTTCCTGACTAAAAGTAATCACATCTCTAAAGAAAAGAAAAGCACCTTTCTCATGGAAGATGTGCACCTCAGTTTATAGTACAAAGGACACACTATAAGAAGAGAAAAGAATACATTTTATTTCTAAAAAATAGCTGAATATAAAAGAGCGTGTAGCACTAGAGAATATGGGAAAGTTAGATAGAGAGAGAGTGAGAGAAAATGAAACGCAGAGCAGTTTCTGCGTTTCACAAACACAGTCAAAGTTTTGTGGGTTTTTTTTTATTTAATTCACATTTTCTTGATACTGTACTTAGTTTGGTTTAAACTCACATTTTAACTCTCTGTTTGAATTTACCTTCTTCCTTGATTGTGTTTGTCAACTTTGCAAATCCTTTTTAAAGGTACTGTATAAATAATCTATCATTTTAATACCTAGAAAGGCATTATTAATAATCACTAGTGGTGTGCGGATCGATACTGAATTATCGATTCTTCCGATACAAGTCGTTTATGTTCTAGAATTGATTCTCATATTAAAATATCGATATTTTAGCACTTTGCGATAAATTTGTAGTTTATCATTAACAGGAACAGAGTGGAAAGAAACCATATCATTCGGATTGTCTAAATTGGAAGGAACTACTTCCTCTTACGCCTTTCATAGTCAAATGCAAAATACAACTGTATAAATGTGTTGCAGCACCTCGTGCGCACTCACAACAATGGCTGAGCGTAAATGGAGTCATGTGTGGACGTATTTTACCTCCACAAACAGCCAAGACGTGGTTTGCAATATATGTGGCGAGACAGTGAGATGTTGTGGCAGCACCACTAACCTCGTATAATCATTATGAAGCTCTATTATTATATTATTATTACAATTACATAATACAATTATATATTGTATTATGAAATACAATGAAACATTACGTTTTTGTACAGAGTACCAGTATCGGATCAGTATCATTGATGCCACCCTGAATTTTACTCGGTATCAGATCGGAAAGGGAATCAGTGGTATCGCACATCACTAATAATCACTATAAAGTTTACAGAGGCATGCATAGAATTACACTTATATAAATGTAAAGGAGTCAAAATATTCTGTTCATTGTCGATCATTTAACTAATGTTTATTTTTTAAGATATTTCTTGTATGATCGTTTTCATTTATAGTAGATGTCAGGATTAAGATATTACAAAATAAGATATCAACTGGAGACACAACATGTACAACTTTTTATTGACCCCCAGCAAAGCGTGACCTAATCAAGACATCCGGTGGTTGCCCTCATGGCTGGACTGAGTTTAGAGATCGCTGCTTTGTTTACGTTCCAACATCCATGACTTGGCCTAGAGCTGAGGTGGGTTAACTTATTTGTATTGTCTTCAACACTTGATTAAAATACATAAAATACATACATGAATAAAACTCCACTCTCCATTGAAGAGAAACTGCTTGTCCATGGACGCAAACCTCGTATCTGTGCACAGCAGCAGTGAATACCATATGATTCAGAAGATGACTGCTCCTCATGGCTACCAAACAACCTGGGTTGGAGGAACCAATGCACCAGGGGTACTTTTTTAAATTTTTTTTACACAGTATTTCTCTTTTTGTATTAATGATAGAAGATGTTACATTTTGTCAAAAAAATATGTGAATAGAGGATCTAGGGTGGAGATGGGTTACACTGATACAGGGACTGTGACAACGCTTGACCTTTTCAACTAATGCTGTGTTTAATTTCAGGAGCATATTTGGTTTTGGAGTGATGGGAGGCCTTTCCAGTACACAAACTGGTGCCCAGGAGAGCCCATTAGTGGTTCCCGTCCATTTTGCCTACAGATTAATTATAGTGGTAATTCAGAACATGGTTGCTTAATTTGTGAATAATTTAAGTGCTTTAAATAAAATACTACATAAATCAAAACTTACAATCTTGCTTTGGATCGCATCTTTAACACTTTGTGTGACATTTTACTGATTTCTGCTTTTGAACCTCGCAGATGGCAAATGCTGGGATGATGTGTGGTGTGATAATCTCCGTCCTTCTGTCTGTGCCAAGAAGAGATCAGGACTCCTGGACTGACACACATGAAATCTGAATCAAAACAGCAGACTGAAATACAATGTTTCTGTTTTGCTCCTATATCTTTATGTGCAGCATTCTATTTTCCTCTCTGTTTAACACTTAAACAACAAAATCACAAGTCAACAGAAGTGTGATTGTGTCATCAGTAGACTGATTTTACCATGTTTCTTTGTATTGTCTTCCAAGAAAACTATTCTGTTTTAATTCTTTGTTTTTAAGTTTCCTTCTTGCTACATTAAAGCTTTTGGGCAAGCATCTACCTGTGTCTGTTGTGTCGCTACATATAAATTCAATAGTCATAACATGCATTAATTTGGGGTACTTATTGAGTGGGTAATATTTACCTGCACTTACTGTTTTTTATTGTCTAGCTCAGTAATGCTGATTTGGAAATTATATGTCTTTGTTAGTCTTTCTGTAACAGTTAAACTTGGTATGATAAAAAAAAAGAAATGTGGTACTTAAGTTGCAATACATTTGCTAGAAACAATTTTGAAAATAGTAAGTTATAACAAAATCTGTATTTTCATGTAGTTACTGTCACGGCTAGTGAAGTGAGCTGTGTGGAGGAAATATATGGGGACCCAAGAGCAGGCTGAGATGTGAAGAAGGTTTATTGCAAAATAAAGCACAAGGTGAAAATGGCAAAATGGAACTAAAGATAATCTATACTGGGGAAAACTAAACAGTAGTGATGGCCCGCTTGAAGCTGACGCTCCGGTGCGGGTGTCAAAAAAATCAACACACTTCTTCAGAAGCACTGTGTCGAAGCTTGATTCGTCTGGCCAGAGTCATGCGATCAGTGACGTCCGAAGCTTCATTTAGAGTCTAACTGCTGATTCATTGGTTTATAAGGAAATTAATCATTCACGGGATTTGTGGTGTTTTGATGGTGACAGATAGCGAACCACTGATCATTCCACTGAGAGATTTGGAGCCAGCGAGGAATAGAAGAGGTTCTGTTGTGTGGGAGAATTTTGAGTTGATTTTGGTCGATCGGGTGGGTTTTACAACTTTGTGTTCTGGCTGTTTGCTTTTGTTTGCCTTTTTCAAAAAAGAAAGTGTAATAAAGCATCAAAAATTCAAAGCTCATAAATAATGATTCTTAAATGTAGGCTACCAGCATGCTGTCTTGCACAATGAAGGTAAAGGTGCAATAACAGTTTTGGTTTTAACGAGCATTTTAGAAGTTATGGTTGGTATGTCTGCATCTAACATGCAACCCATACCTCAAAATGCAGTCATGAATAGCCTGTGTGTAAAACCACAGTGACTAACATCTGATAAAGAGGAAATGCTATTATATTCAAGTCATCTTTGTACTGGACATAAACATAAACCTGATGTGAACTTTTAAAGAGACAGCAATGAAACATGCAAATAAGAGGAATTTGACAGTCCTTTGACCAACATTTTCAATATACTGAACTTTGCAATATTTATGAATCCCTTTTCTTTTAGGGAATAATTACGCATACACACTAGCGATTGTTCCCTAGGATGATTACATCCCCTTGGGCAGGGATAGCTCAGTAGGTAGAGTGGTGGCCCCATGACCGGAAGGTCGGGGGTTCGACTCCACTGAACGGCTACTCTGAGGTACCCCTCAGCAAGGTACCGTCTCTACACACTGCTCCCCGGGCGCTGCATTGGTGGCTGCCCACTGCTTCACTGGGTGAATGGGTTAAATGCAGAGGAACTATTTCCCTATGGGGACTAACATGCACACTTTACTTTGTATCTGACTTGTCTGTGTATGCAGTGACTGATTAACCAAAATGTGCGCACAGAACATTAGTTGTGTCCATAGTTGCATGTGAATAAACCACAAAAAGACATTAGTGTTCTTTTTTCTTTTTTTTTTTGGTGTCCCGTTTGGATCTTTAGCCATCAGAATTGTTGTCTTAAGGCCAAGAAAGATGCCAAGCGGATTTATTTTACCAAGTGGATCATCATGGCCTTGCCATATTGGTCCATTTGATTGACCTTTATTATAATTATGAATTTATTTTATTTTCAGTTGTTACAAACGGGACAGACATGACTGTGGGATAGGACAGGGGGAAAGAATGAAAGAGAGGGGAGAAGAGACGGTGAGAAGGGGGGGAAGAGAGAAAAAAAAACAAACAAACAAAAAAAACAAAACACCTGGATCACCTGTATGGAGAAAAAAAAAAACAGAAGAGAAAGCAAACAACAAAGAGCAACATAATAAGAAAAAAAAAAGCACCATCACAATAAACTAGCTAGCAGTAGATATCAGTAGATATTAAATAATAAACGATATTGTGCAGCACGCAAGATTGACAGCGCACAATGTGCTTTGAGGCAGCAGCCAAGAAAGCTGTAGTCCGCGTCTGTGAATACCCATGTGTACACCTGTGTGGATCAGCATGCTTGCATTCCAAAGGTTTCTCCATGTAACGATCTGCTAGGGAGTGTCTGCTTTACATGAAGCTCTGTGAAACCTGAGCGATACCGTCATCAGTTTACCACAAAATAAATTCTTAAAGAAATCCTAAAAATAGTTCTGCAAATTTGATCCTTTTGCTGCTTAAGGTGGTTTAAGTCAGTTAGGGACATTTCGTTTCATCTTCAGATATGAAAAAGCAAAGGGGTGGGGGGGGAGTGCTCACAGGGGATACTCAGAGTGCTAACAGGGTTTTGTCATAATGTCTCACTAACAGAAGAGTGGTGGAATACAGCTAAGATAAATTAGATCATAGTACATAAACCCCAGCACTGCAATTATTATATTTCTGCAGTGCAGACTATTCCGCAATACATGACTGTGCAGTCTATAAGCTCACCACTTCCTGTAACCAGCTGGGCCTATCAACGGTGGTCAGGATGTGATGGCAGCTTAGCCCAGGAAGATGATCAAACAGACTCTCTCAGAGAGGTCAAAGCTGTATCCAGTTAGACCCATGGGAGGGCAGGCAGAGGGGATTATCTGAGGACACATTGATCAACCCTTCTAATGTATGACTATTCTTAGAGAATGTGCCATGAGTAATGTTTAAACACAGGCTTCCTGTCCTGTTTGCACGTAAATAAATCAACTGGTAAATGAATAAACTGGTAAATGAATAAACTGGCTTAAAAAAGAGAAAAAGAAAGAAAAAAGCTGTATTAACCCTTTAAGACCTACCATAGAACCAAGTCCGCCAGAGCTTATATTATATTTTTACATGCTGTGGAGCCGTTTTTGGGAGCTTTTCAAGTTGCTATACGTCAATACAACCATTATAGCCCAAATTTTAATAATATGCATGCATTAAGTGCATAGTAATTACATAAATTGCAAAAAAGTGCAATAAACTACAAAGAAATTGAAAATCGTTTTTGTTTTTTTAACATATATTTCTAGTTAGAGAAATTTAAGAGGCTTATCCCTCAAAACTGTAAATACAAAAAAGTTGCACAAAATAGTTTCCCACCACAGGAAATTTATTTTGAGTGTCTTCATAGTTTTATTTTTGAAATACACCAATTTTTATACACTGCAGGAAAAACGAAAATAAATATTATACTGCAAATTTGCAAAAAAGCAGCATATGCATCAAAATAAACTATTTCCAGCAGTGCAATGTGAGTCCTCAGCATCCCAGAAATGACGCAGAAAGTCATTGATGTCACTGTCACTGTCCACACCCCAACCACACCTCACCTCACAGTAAATGATTGTTTCCATTTTAAGCATTTCCAAATAATCATTTTACATACTGCCAGTATAAATATACACAGTATACTGCCATCACTACAATATAGATGTTTTACACACTGCTTTTGTTGTTGACATTTACAGGCTGTGTGCAAAAGGCCACACTCTTCAAATTCATGCCAACTAATATTTTTACGTCCAGTAGGTGTCCTACTAGAGCAAATGAAGCTTCAAGAAGCTTTGCGCTGGGGTGAACCAATTGGATGAAAAGTTTCAGTGCTTCATGAAGCTTCATCTGCCCATCACTACTAAACAGCAAACCTGAACACAAAGGAAGGTGGGCGATGGCACATGAAGGCTGACAGCAGGGAGAACACACGGTTGATACACAGACAGACCAGCAATCAGCACAAAAGTAGACACGACTTAAATACATGCAGAAGAACACAGGGAGATTACACACAGGTGGGGAACGCAGCGGGACCTGATAAGCCTGACAAGACGGGGGGAAGCAAAACTGAATACAATGAAATAAGACATGGACCTTCAAAGTAAAATAGGAAACAAGAAACAATTCAGACACAGACTTGACACTGAACTAAACCTACACTAAACACGAGGGCACAAGACACAAAACCTAAAAACAAAACCCTAAACCACAACAAACTGAAACATAGAATTATAATATTCAGATAACTAAAGAATCAGAACATAAACCATAATACAGATACAAAAATACAAGAAACTGAAAATGCTGGGTCAAAATGACCTAGAACCATGACAGTTACATTAAAAAATGTTATGTCAGTGGAATTCCTTTAGTATTGCTCAGTCAGAAAAATCAAGTTATCTTAATATCATGTACTCATAATGAACAACTTGCCCTAACTTAGTCTGAACCAAATCTGATGAGACAAGACAGCGAGGGCTTAAAACTGAATACACTCACACATGACTGTTAAAGTAAAACAGGAAATTCAAGACAGACATGGAAACGCAGACATGACACTGAGACATGACTGACTGGAAAAAACACACAGAACACGGGAAAGGCAAGGTAAGAAGAACCAAGGGCTCTCCAGAGCCGCCAGCGGAAGCAGCAGGTGGTGAAGCAGCAGGTGGTGAAGCTGCAGGCGATGGCTGGACCGGCTCTCCACAGCCTCCAACAACATTCCCATGAGGACTATGATATTTGCCACAGTGTGGCTTGCGAGTTGTTCACATCCAAGTATCAGAGTGGATATTTCTTGTGAGGGGGAATGTGGGCAGGATTTTTCAGCAAGGACATTGACAGCTAAAGCCAAATAAGGGAGCCTTCTATCTAAATCATTACTCGCACTGTGTACTTTGCAATCTGTATGCTCTCTAAAAAAAATGTCCTCTGGGAAAAGCTTTACTGTCAGTGAGGTTTTGGCACAACTCTTTGACAGTCAAAGTGACACAGAGGAGAATGTGTCAGAGACAGAGGATTGTGTTGAGAAGGACCCTGATTTTGATTCATTCTCATGTGATAAGAATAACAGTGGTGGCCCTGCTGTTGCCTCTCAAGCACCAGCAGACACAATTCCTTCCAGAATGGAAAGATATCACGGTCCCTTGCGCAACTCCAACAACAGGGTAGACTTAGTGCTGCTAATATTGTCAAAATGGTTCCTGGCCCCACCAGATACAGTCAAGTCAATATTTATGTACTAAAACCAACTATGGTCAGCTGACAGCTTATCATTTCTTTAATTTTTCCACTCATGAACTTTCTTTTAGCATTCTGCAGTGTCGAGGGACCCTGAGCTAGTGCATGAGGGTGAGAAATACTTTAAAGTTTTTTTTAAAGTTTTCAATTGTGTAACAAAAGATATGCAAATGCCAATTTAATAATTTTTTAGGTATTATTAAATAGCACAAGCTACAATAGTAGGAATATACTTGTTTGTTATTGAGCAGAACAATGTCCAGGATGTTTACTGATATACTTTTTTGCATTTGAAAATCACAGTTGGACTGAGTTTAACTGCATTACAAGAAGTGCTGTTAATTTTTCTGAGCTATACTTATAGTGTTTATAGTGTTCAAGTGTTCTACTACAAATCTCAAGTTCAAGGATGATAAAACATAAGCAAAATTGAAACTAGTAAGCTACCACAAAATATATTTTTTTAAATTTGAAATCTTTTTCAGTGGTTAAACACTTAGTGTTGCTCACTCGGGAAAAAAAAAGTCATCTCTGGTCCTTTGTACTCACAATGATTAAGTTGTCCTAACTTAGTCATCTTAAGTAAGTGTTAGTTTTTTTTCTAGGCAACACGTTTGCATATGTTTGGGTTTTTTTTGAGCTCAGAGAACTAGTTAGATTTTACAGTGCAGATATATGTGAAATTTAAGAGTACACTCATCAGTATTAAGCATTTAAATGCACAGACCAGTTTGATTCAATGCTTAAGATTTTAATGATGAAGAAGATGAGAAACAACAATTCATTCTGGGAAACAAAGTTTTGCTAAAAGCATTCTTTCATGTACACATGCAATTTGCTCCTGATAAAAGAGATCCTCCAGTTTATGTCACGTGTCGCTTCATTCCTTATGCAGCATTACAGTAAAAGAAAAGAAGTAAATCAAATCAGAACCAGATTCTTATTGTGATATATTAGAGTATTTGCTTTGTCGTCAGGTGGGCCACACCTTCATGACAGCCCAGGAATCATCAGATGGCCTTGACACAAATAAATGGGAATCGGCTGTCACATGTCCCATCATTCCAACACTTGCTTCCTGTAAGTAGATAAAATCAGAATGAACTGAAATCATAATCACATGGAGAAATGATTAATAATCTTAATATTTTGTTCTGTATAACAGTAGCACCACATGTGTTTACTGCTGCATCAAAACACTATGTAAATATTCAATATGATAAAAAATTGAACTGCTGTCTTTGTTAAAAATAAATGACACTACTTGTTTTACATTTCTGTCACACATTACTGTTTGTCACATTAAATGCATAAAAATTATTTGGGGAATTGTGGGTATTGTTTCTTTTTTTCTTTAACATTTACAGTGCTCATACATTGTACTTTTAGGGATTTCACAGAAGGTTTACCTGAAAAATTCACCAGCAAGCAATGCTCGTTTCCCCTATGGTTGTTAGGTTCTCCCCGACACCACTGCGTAAATGTGAAAGAGGTTCCATCGATCCAAAACCAGTAACCCTCCTAGAAAACAGAAAAAGCAGACAAGAATACACTTAAAATTAAGCTACAGTTCCAAGTTCTAAATGTGCAGTTATAGACAATACTATCAAGAATGAATTTAAAAGTCTTGAAAAATCAGATCCCATCTGATCTTAAAGACCTCCTTATCTACTGCAGATGTGTGCTAATCCCTGAGCCTGGTTCTGCCTCAGGTTTCTTTCTGTTAAAAAATGTTTTTCTTCGCCTCTGTCACCAAGTGTTTGCTAATGGGGAAGGGTCATCTGAATAATGATAAGTGAAATTATACCTGTTGACCATCTGAGCCACCAATCCATGTTAGTCCACTTTCATGAGTGGCACTAGATATGACGCGTCGAATGAACTGATACTCGTCGTAGCTGTGTACAGATGCCAGGTTTGCATTCATGTTTCGGCAGATTCTCTACAATGGAAATCAACAGAGTTCATAGAAATGACAACGTAAACAGAAAGATTTAAGATTTCACAAAGAATAAATGATAAATTTAGACCACTGCCTTTACCTGCGCCTGAGCCCAAGTCATTTGATCGTGATTGTAGAGAAAGCATCGATTCCCATACTGAGTCCAGCCACCTGGACAAGATGCTGCTCTCTTCTCAAGATAATGTCCTCCTGAAGGCAATCAAAGATTATTGAGTTACTTTACTGTATAAGAAAAAAATGTTAAAATATAAATTCATGAAAAATATGTTTAAGTGTTAAAGATTAACTTTTTTTTTAGCTATAAATGTACTTGTCCATCATACATGAAAAATAATTTATGTAAAACTGACAGAGGAAAGCTGATGTACTCTTCTTCTGTTCAGAATGATAAAAATGTGATTAGTTTGGGTGACCTGCTGGAATTAATGCCTCTGTCCCATTACTGGCCACTTTACCCCGACGTGCTAAACAAATTACATCAGCAAATGTTGATTTTGGTCATTCATTTTCAGTTTAATATATTCATGCATAAGATGTATAGATGATGCACAGCATACTGGAATACTCACTAGCAGCAGTGCCCAGAGCCACCATTGCGCACAGAAGTGTAGACACAGTCAGCAGCTTCATGGTGATGTTAGTATCTCTACACAAATCAGAAAATTTAAAGTGGCTAGTAGTTTATTAAAGAAAAGATAGACAGTAATTTGACAGTTTCCAGCAAGCCTTTGATATAATACCTTATCTTCCTTCTTATCAGCATCAGCTTGTAACTTCAGCCTTCAAGTGTGGAGGTGCTGATCAAACCTGACACCAGCACTTATATACTGTTTCTGTATCTTGACTCAAAACCAGGAACAAACACACTAAAAATACACTGTTATTTATTTTAGCTCCATGCTTTCTTGTATTTCACTTTATAACAACCTTTCTACCTCCACCCAGATAAAATTTCACTGCTGTTTAATTTGGCACATTGACTCAACAAAGAGATACATCACCTGATCTTTGTGTCACAGTTTTGTTTCGTTTTTTGCATGGTGAATGTATTTGTCCTTTACTCATCATTATCCACACATACTGTTGGCAAAACATGCCAACAGTATGTTTCTTTTTTCTTCCCAGTTCTGACTGGGAACACACCTGAAACTGAGGAGCAACCTGAAGAGTAATTCGGCGAACAGCCAATTGGAAAATGAGACAGGAAAGGACAGTTAGGAATGACTTCCATGTAAAATAAAAGTCATTAGATTGTCTATTAGTACACCAATGAACAATGATTTTCATCTAGGAAGGAGAAGTGTATAAAAGAGTGACAGACTTCCCCAATTCAGGTTTCTGCATAGACTCTGAATGCTCTTAGTCCTCTTGCAAGATAAAATGAAGCTTTACGTCTCTGCTGAGTCTATGTTTGTCATTTGATATTTCTCCTACAGTACCTTGGGAACTCTAGGTGTTCTGAATACTCTGACAGCTCTGGATGCATAGTCAGGGGTTGAACTCAGCTGCTTCCTCTGGTGACTGGAGGATTCCCTTACCCTGGGAGAGTGTGGGTGCAGAGGTTAGATGGACAGTAGTCATTCTCACCTGAGGAACAGGTACGGATGCAACAATAGACTGGGTCCTGACCACCCTGACCATTGGAGCAAGGATGAGTGCAGGGTTAGGCACAGGCTCTGGTGTAGCCCCACATGGGGTAGGACAGCTAACTGACTGAGTTCAAAACTGAAACAATAAAAGGCTGAGAAAAGGCAGACTCAGGAGTTGAGACAAAAGTTCCTTGGGAAAGTGACTAATAAAAATAATCAGTCTTTGGGCAGTTTATAGTCTCTGAATGAATCTAATGTTTGTATGCCATAAAAGTGTTGGAGGCAATTCAGAAAAGGATACGGAATCACTCGCTCAGGAAAACAAGACTTTAGCTATGTCCTTATTGCGACACTAATAAGGACAATGAAGCCAGCTTGCTGACAAACATATAGGCTGTCTAACAGTTGATTTGTTTTTTGTTTTTTTGTTTTGTCCACACAGGTGAGACATGGAAAGTACAGCCTTCAGCGTACATGATTCAAGGTGAAAGGCAAAGACGTGGACCAGGCAACCAGGAGAAGTGGTGTGCCCCAGAGCCACATGAGTACCGTGGAAGAGTGGCTCGTATTCTGGCCTAAGCCACCCCTGCTATTTCAAATGTCCTTCATAATGGAAAGTGCTACTCTTTGCTACATATAAAAATTCTGGTCTGATGGGTCCATTTCTTGATCTTGGCTGCCTACCTGGCCCTCTTACCTTGGCCTCAGAAACATTTCAAGTCAAAGAGTACGCCTGTCACGTATACGCCTTTTACTAACACTCAACAATAACCTTAAGTAACTCTATATATCTGAAGCTCTCAAATGTACCCAAGGTTTGTAGTGCTCATTTCATGTGTGTACTCAGCCTGTGTCCACAGTGTGCGCTGTGTGTGTCTGTGCCTGTGTGAGGTTGTCTGTGTATTGCACAGAGGGTGAAAGGAATTTATCCCAATAACGTGTTTAATGAAGCTCTTTATTTCTCTCATCACTCTCACCTCATTCCCAACTTGTGAAGGAAGATGTTTGAATTTCTCAGAGTTCGTTCTGTTCGAGATTTATTTCCTTCCTAAATAGTGCTTCTGTTTGCAGCTCAGAGATAATGTGAAAATCAATAAAGGCCTAAACCAACTAGCTTTGCCAATGGGACACTCTTTTCAACAGAATTAAACCGAGTATAAGAGAAAAAATATTTGTATTTACTTCTACAATTAGAAGTAAAGCTCACATTGCAAAACAAAGTTGTATAGAAAGCTTTCTTTTAATTATACAGACTTTCCATGTAGAAAATTATTGCCTAATAGCAAAACTCATATGTACAGATAATACACCAGAATTTGAAACTGCAGTGCTCTCACGGCCCCAGTGTTGCACTAAAACAACATAAAAACAACATAAAATATAAAAAGATAGTAGCATTAGCTCCTCTTCTCTAAGCATTTCCACCCAGCTGTTCAACAAGAGCGGGAGAAAATATTATATGAGGCCCTGCTGTTTGCATGTTTGTTTACAAAGAAATGAACAGTCTCTAATGTTTACTGTAATTATTCTGGCTGTCAACAGAATTTGACTTTTCATGCTGTCACCAGCTCCTCCCATTCCCTATGTTCAGTCATATTCATTGCCCATTATCCCAACTACTGAGGCAATAAAAAATAAATTCAAATTCAAATTTTATTTGTCACGTACACAGTCATACACAGTACGATATGCAGTGAAATGCTTGGACAACTGCTCGTGACCTAAAGGAAAAAAAAAAGGAAAAGGCTATGAATAAGATAGGAAATAAATATGAAAAATTAAAAAGGGTAAATTTAACTAGGAAGGAATAAAATATAAATTAAGGTTAAAAATGAAATAACTGTACAACACAAATTAGAATGAAGGGTAAATTTAACTGGGAAAGAATAAGATAAAATATATAAATTAAAGTTGAAAATAAAATAACTGTACAACAAAATACACAATATAGAACTATATAAGAATGTATGAAGAAATATAAATAAATAAATACACAATAACAGCAGCTGTACAAGTATTAACTGGAAATGAAGAATATAATGTCCAGTGTTGTGCAGTCCACATTATGTCTTGTGCAGTGCAAATATGCTTAAAGTGATTTAAGTGATGAAGTGAAAACAATGTCCAGAATGTCCAGTGTGTGTGTAAGAACCATATGTGTGGGTCAGTACTGTGTGGTGGTGTGATTGAGAGACCGTATCGCCTGCGGGAAGAAGCTCCTCCTCAGTCTCTCTGTGTTGGTCTTCAGGGAGCGGAATCGCTTTCCTGACCTCAGCAGAGAGAACAGTCTGTTGTTGGGATGGCTGAGGTCCTTCACCATCTTCCTGGCCTTGGTCCAGCACCGCCTGCTGTAGATTGAGTGCAGGTCAGGGAGCTCGGAGCGGATGGTGCGCTCAGCTGACCGCACAACCCTCTGTAGAGCTCGTCTGTCCTGCATGGTGCTGTTCCCGAACCAGGTTAAGATGTTTTCCCGTCAGGATGCTCTCTATTGATATATGCATTTTTTTTTTCTCTGCCCATTCTGTTGGTTTTTGTTTTTTGCCCTTCTCCCCCGTCCCTCTTCTCAGCTGTTTCTCTTTCCCTCTTTCTTTCTCCCCTTCTTTCCCTCAGTCAAGTCTGTCCCGTATTCAGTAAGTGAAAATAAAATAAACAATAAAAGGTGAATCAAATAGACCATTACGGCAAGGCTGGGATGGTCAATTTGGTAAAGTAAATCCGTTGGGCATCTTTCTTTGCCTTTAGACAACAATTCTGATGGCAAAAGAGCCAAACGGGACAGGCAAAAAAAAAAAAAAAAAAAAAAAGGATGCTCTCTATGGTGCACGAGTAAAAGTTCCTGAGCACCTTGGAGGGCAGTTGGAAGTCTCTCAAGCGTCTGAGGTGGTAGAGACGCTGACGGGCCTTTTTCACCACAGTGTTGATGTGACAGGACCATGACAGGTCCTGCATGATGTGAACTCCGAGGTATTTGCAGCTGTCCACTCTCTCCACTGGGCACTCATGTATGACGGGGGTCTGGTAGTTCCTCTCCTGCTTAGTGCTGAAGTCCACTATCAGCTCCTTTGTCTTACTGACGTTTAGAAGGAGGTTGTTCCTCTGGCACCAGTTCTCCAGATTCCTAATCTCCTTCAGGTAGGCCGTCTCGTTGTTATCAGAGATCAGGCCCACCACGACGGTGTCGTCAGCAAACTTGATGATGGTGGTGGAGCTGGTAGTGGCCATATAATTCCTTGTAATTAGAATGATATGATCTCATAGGGTGGCTGTGGTTCAGAAGGTAAATGGCCTGTATTTGTATAGCGCTTTACTTAGTCCCTAAGGACCACAAAGCACTTTACACATTCAGTCGTCCACCCACTCACACACTGTTGATGGCAGCTACATTGTTGCCACAGCCACCATGGGGCGCACTGACAGAGACGAGGCTGCCAGACACTCGTACCACCCTCTGACCACCACCAGTAAGCAACGGGTGAAGTATCTTGCCCAAAGACACAACGACCAAGACTGTCGAAGCCAGGGCTCGAACCGGCAACCTTCTGATTATAAGATGAACTGCCAACTCTTGAGCTACGAAGGTAGCACATCTATTAATCAGAAGGTTGGGGTTTGATCCCTGTGCACTCCAGTCTGCATGCCAAATATCCTTGGGCAAGATACTAACCCCAAGTTGTTCTCCAGTGTTTCCACTGCAGTGTGAATGTGTGTGAATGTGGGATAGAAAGCACTTAAGTATAGAAAAAAAGCTTCTGTGATTAATGAGGCATGTTGTATAAAGTGGTGTGAGTGATCAGGTAGAGCAAAAACAAGCTATATAAGAAATACTCAATGTCCACCAAGTTACTACTTCCAGAATTAATTTTTTTTTTTTGATTTCTTTTCTTTTTATTTCAGGCAGAAACTCAAGTTCACCTTGTAAGTACAACTTGTTTTACTCTGATATACAGTTTATGTATTTTATAAAGAATACCAGTGATTTTTCTTCTTTGGAAATAACAGTGCCTGGCAACACTGCTGAACTGTTGGAGAAACTGAAACAAGATCCACACATACAAACACTGGACCCACAAAACAATGTTCAAATCTCCAGTTAAACGAACACATAGAAGGTGTTTTTTAAATAGTTTATGTGAACTTTACTTTTTGTGGAAAAACATTTTTCTCTTTTTGTTTTATAATCCAAAGGGTTGTTCAGTCATTCAAGTCCAACAGTTTTCGTGTTACACTATATTTTAACTGTTCTGTCTATAAATAATTTACTTGCACCATTTTGGTTATTCATTTATTTAAGGTCAATAACTTAACCACCTCCTTCATCACATTGGTTTCTTTCATTATATTTTTTACAACTGAAGACATGGGTTATATATATATATATATATTTTAAATTCTGAATTAATTCTGAAGTTCAGAAGCGATATTTGAATTCTGCACTTATTTATCCATCTAAACATCCAAGCTTTCAAAAATCTGTGATAACCTTTGTTGTTTTAATAATATATGTTGATTAGCTCTCCATTGTGTAGCCCCTTTAAAATACAGCTTATTTCAAACTGTCAATCCTTCCTCTTAGATGCATGATTATAGTCATTGATGATAATGTAGAAAAGCTGAACAGATGTGGAAAAATACAAACCTTATTAACCTTGCTCAACTGACTAAATGCTGTAAGAACATCTTGCTTTACTGGCTTGATTGGCAATAATAAAAACTATAAGCACATCCTTGACAGGTCACTATTGCATCCGATGAAGGATTTGTCCTTGAGTGAGTGACAAAGCAGTCCTTCGGTGTAACCCTACCTCAGAAAAAAATCTCCACAAATATTTGCGTACTCATACTCATGCTTGATTTATTAGTCACTGTCTAGTGAAGGTGTCTGATGATCAGTGCGTCAACGTTTTAAATTTCTTTATATAAATGGTAAGATTTTGTGTTCCAGAGCCCAAGTTGTGCATTAAGGTGACCCTGACTATATCTCGCTGGTACTCCTCAGATAATATATGATGTTTGTGCTTAAATGGTTTTATTTCATATAAAAAAAAACCCTACAGTTACAAGCAAAATAGAGTGGAGTACCAAGCATTCTTTTTATTCAGGCTTATTAAAAGCAGAAGAAAACCCAAATCTCTGGTGTAATGCACACATTCCTTAAGCTGCAGAACAAAGGAGAGAATAAAAATGCAGAAAAATTAGCCGTCTGAGCCAATCACGTTCATCTGTAATTCAGACATATGGATTACAAACTAACTGAATTACAGGTGAACTGTTAGTTTGTTTCAGTGCTGGAATGATAACAGATTATGATCACACATGACAGCAGTGCCAAAGACAGATGGGAGATTAGCGTCATTCACATAAAAACAGAATTCAGATTTCCTCACACACAGGCAGTGAGAGCAATGGTGATCATGACAATCGAAACAAAAGTAGTTTATCAAAGCAGCTGCTCAAAAGACACGAAGAGAAAAAGAGGTTAATGATCTTTTCTGTCAGTTTCTCACATACAGCAATAGCATGACTTCTGAACTTCATGAATTCTGAACATTGATTTATGTGTCATTAGAAGTGATCACAGAGATGCAGGAGTTAAACACAACTACAGCACAGATGATTCCTTTCAATTTTTAATTCAGTTTTATTTATATCGCGCCACTTCACATAATAATATATGATTCACTCTGTGTACTGTAATATGAGAATGTTTACAAAGCCACTGTATCAGTTAAAGAATCACCTCTCCATTTGCTACCAACTCCTATTAAACAAACACAGCTCAATGTCATCACAGCTCATTAATAACTTTGCTGTATGACTGATCTATTTTGAAACGTCTCGTTATATTTCCAATGTTAGTTTCTGTTGCTTTATCTCACAAGTAGTCAGTAGGTATGCAGATTTTTTCTCAGACTAACTGTGTGACAATTCAGTGTAATGATGATAAAGTATTTTTAATTTCTTTAATTGGTACTTCATTGCCCAACCTGTCCTGTATTTATAAAATAGAGTGTCTGTTTACAGAAATGTTACCAGAAAATAGTCAATACAGTATAATATGAATACAAATTGACAATATACAATTGTCAACCTGAAAAATATTTCTGGTAGGAAAGAAAAGAAAGAAAGGGGAACACATATTTAAAATGTCCAGTACACAAAAATGAGATGCCATCCATGTTTCCATGTTCTCTTGTCCAATCCAGGGTTGTGGAAGGCGCAGCACCACTGTCCTGTGCAGCATTCATCAATAATTGACCTCTAACCATGCAAAGATCCAGCCTCTCCTGCACCACCAAGCCACCTGCTTGCATACTGAAAAATTCAAAGCTTTGAAAGAACTGGTGGAGAAGGAGTTTTGACTTTTTCCTTCTCTTTTATTATAGTTTGGAAACTAGAGATCAACACCAAAGACTCAACTTTTTAATGTATTTTTTAATTTTTTTAATCTTTGTTTCCTTTGGGTCTTTTTCTTCTCCACAAATCAAAGATAGCCAATTCTAGCATTCTGCTCTGGTTTGTTTCATTTAAAAACTGCTAAATAAGAATGAAAGCTGAATTTACCTGAAGGGTAACAGCTGAGCTACTCCTCGTGTTGCTTCAAAGTAACATCTGGAGTGGCTCCTCTTTTTTTAAATGCACATGCTACTACTCCGGAAAAATGCACCTCTGCAGTGATTGATCAAAAATTTTGACTGGTCACAATAAAACTGGCCTAAAGTTCACATTGGGGTGATAGTTTTCATGCTATACTAACCAGTTTCCCTCAACTGGATGAAAGTGCTTTAAAACAGGAAATTGCATGTTTAGCTTGAAATACATCAGGTTATCAGATGGTGACTGGTTGTAGTAATATAAACCATGCTGAAACAAAGTAATGATTACAAATTTTATTCTCTATTCTCAATGCTTTTATCTGCCACTTTTATTAAGAAGAGAATGATATTGTGTTTCACAGACAAAAAAATAAAGTCCTCCTAGATTTTACATGGGTGGTGACTGGTCTATAAAAATATAATAGCCCTGGTGTCTCAAATCCCTTTAACTGGTTAATATATAACTGTTTGCAAGATGCTTAACAAACAAGCAAAATAAAGTTAACACAACATCTTCTACTCCACTCTTTGGCTTGCAGGCAAACGGCAAGAGTTCAAGAACATGCAGAATTATTCTTTATAATTTCTGACCTTACCAGTTTTTCAAGGATTCTCGCTTCATCTTATTTTAGAACAAACAGTGTGAAATCATTTAGAGATTTGAGATAACTAGATGCATATACAAGAACCATACCAGCATCTAAAAGACTTCAAATGAACCTGTAGCTAGCCACGCCTGTGTAATCAGGGCGGCCACAGGTTAGCAACCGCTATCGCTCCCACAGCAGATTGCCCCAAGCAGCCAGCAAACCAGGCCAATTGGTTGACAGTAATGAGGAAGCCTTACACAAATATTTTTATTCTGTGAATTGCTGGAAAACAAGAAAAAAGAAAGCAAGATCAGTTAAATATCTATTTAAAATCTGTGTTTTTAAATTCTTATTAAACCAATCGTTGTTACACTCTTAGAAAAGACCAAGTTAATGGAAATCACTGGTTATCAATCTGATACTCTGCTTCCCTCTAGTGGCCTTGCTTGTCACATACACAGTCATCCAGGTGATTGTAGTCTAAGGAGCTTGCAAAGAAAAGCGTCTGGACTTCTTTAAGTTGCTTGAAGACGTTTCACCTCTCATCCGAGAAGCTTCTTCAGTTCTAAGGTCAAATGGTGGAGAGTCCCAGATATAAACCTAGTGGGAGTGACCCCCACAGAGGGACAAAGGACCCCCTGATGATCCTCTACCTAATCACATGAGCCAAGGTGTGAAAACGGGTGTGGGTCACAATCAGCCAGGGTTTCGGGTGAGCTCATTGTGAAACCTGGCCCCACCCACCATGTGATTTCCTGAGGTCAGATGACCCAGGATGTGAGTGGGCGTTAAGGCGTCTGGGAAGGGATCTCAAAACTGGATTATAGATGGCAGAGAGTTGGTGTCGTAAACCACCGCCTCTATTCAAAGATGGTCGCTCACAGTGGACATAGATGGCTTCTTTCACTCCTCTTTCAAACCACCTGTCCTCTCTGTCCAAAATGTGAACATTGGCATCCTCGAAAGAGTGTCCTTTATCCTTAAGATGCAGATGGACTGCTGAGTCTTGTCCTGTGGAGGTGGCTCTTCTATGTTGTGCCATGCACTTGTGAAGTGGATGTTTGGTCTCTCCAATGTAGAGGTCTGGGCATTCCTCGCTGCACTGTACAGCATACACCACATTGTTAAGTTTGTGTTTTGTATGGGCTCAAATTGTGGTTATAAATATTTTGTACTTGTAAATCAGGATTTGTATGTGTAAAAAATATTTGTGTGTGGACTTAGCCAAAAAATACAAGATTGTAGTGAATGTAACAAAACACTGATTATTCAGAAGACAAAATGCTTTGACGCTTTGAAATTAATTAATTAGTTAATTTAATGCTTTTCATACATATTTTAGGGTTAGAGAAACCATGACCAGACCATGATAAACAAAATTTGCTGGTCAATATATCTAGAGGATAAAAGGCACTGACTGTGCATCAGCTGGCTACCACCATCACAGTGAAGCATAGTGGTAGTGGTGTCATGCCCTACTGCATGATACTATTACCACTATGTGTATCAGCAGCAGGAACTGGAAGATGAGGTTTTTTGTTTTTTTTTTGTAACACAGACCAAGTGTCATGATCCAAAGGTATGACTGGAAAATTCCATCAGGAACCTGATATCTGTTGGTTTTCCCCCAGTGCCCTTCACCTCGCCACCTTTCTAGCTTTGTTCTTTTCTCTTCTCAGACGTACCCGCTTTTTTCCAGTTGCACCTGTGAATTCCTAGTTTTCCCTTACTGACCCACGCCCTGCTCTAGTAACAGTTTTCTACGAATTAATCTCTGTTTCCAAACCAAAATTTTAAAGCTGCCAAGATTTCTTTTTAAAAAATGTGCTGCACTTTGGTGGGTAAATATTCTGTTAATGTTGCTGCATTCTTTCATATGGATCAGCAGACACTGTCACTACACAAATACTAATAAACTGACCAGTGAATGTCAATATTTGTGGAGACGTTGTCCTTAGGCAGGTTGGCAAAGGGCACCTCTTTGCTCCTCTTTGCTTTAAGCAACAGTTTGCGGCAGTGGGAGGAAAAAGCAGGTTAAACAACTGATTGCCTAAATGGGTATACATTTTCTAAAATAAAGAGTTATAGTTATTATATCATGCTGCAATACTATTGAAGGACTTTACCTCCTGGCCTGAGGAAAGACGAGAATAATACAAATATGACTCAGCTGTTTCCAACTTCCGAAAAGGATGAATGTTACAGCCAAACCTAGAGTCCAAAACAGAATTTTGAGTTAACGTTGGGGTCATGAGACACAAAAATGAAGAAGCAAAGAAATAGGCCACTTAGCTTGTTAAATTAAAGAGAAAAAGGCTTCCCACTCTTTACATACCAGTACTGTTTAATAACGGTATTTACATTTTATAAAAGTTGCTAATCTGCCAGTTCTAGGCAAAAATACAAATGTTAGCATAGCACTACTAGTACAGTCTGTTTGACAGTCTGGAAGACGGTATGAGCTGTGATCTAAAGGTTACATAATGGAACAAACAAAACAGGATGAATGGCTCCATAATAATGATACTAATAGCACCCCTCCAACAGCCCTCCCTTGCCTCTGGTCCTCTTGGATGGCTGCCCCATCTGGTGCCTCCCTCCTTCTTCGCAGGATGTTGAAGAAATGTGTGGTCTCAGGTTTTCAGTAGTTTTGGGGGCTGTGGATGGCCTAGATATTTTTTTCTTCCTGTCCCTGATTAGATATTATAATACCATACCATATAAAATTTTATAATGGAAACAACAAATACAAATGAATAAATAAACAGATAAATGAAACACAAGTGGAGCCTATAGAGAATGTATAGAGCTGATCTTCAAAAAGTAAAATGTGTTTGGCACCGAAGCATTCAGATCAGAGTTCTGATTGCAAAAACTGCCAGACAGGACATATATTTAAAAAAGGAAAAATGACATTAGTGAAGCAGGGCTTAGCATGTGGTAGAACAAACTGTATTTATTCCAAGAAAAAACGAAACTGGAATAACAAGATGACAAGAGACATGTTGCAACTCGTCCTCTCTCAGAATAAAATAAGAGAGCAGTTTCAGTTGAAGCTGAGCTGCTCATTGCACCACTAAGTAGCACAGCTGTAACATAGGTGCACCTGCTCGAGTTACAAGATACATGCACAGTAAATAAATAGGCTTATATTTAAGAAAAATGAGAAAGAATGTATTATTTACAAAGATTGTATTAACAAGTATTATTTTTCAATAGAAATACATTAATTTGATATCAAAGGAGAGAAACAGAGGTGCATACAGTTAAAAAGAAAGACTGTCACAATAATTAAGAATAGGTCAATACAAAGAGAACCAAAATAAATAAAACTGTTAACTTATTATTTATCTACAGATTATATATTGTACAGATGTGCTGCCTCATTTGCAAATAAAGTTTTCTTGATTTGGACTGTATATAAATATAGCCTGTTTAGACCTTAAAACTATGTTGTTTAGCTCTTATTAATCAGATCGACTCTGCCATGCATGGCACTTAAATTCATTATGAAAACTCTTTCCAATACAAGACCTTTATGAATGGTGCCTCACAGAAAAGTGCTGCTTCTGATTTAGCATTGTAGCTATCACAGATTATTAGACTCAGTGCAAATTTAACAGCTGGTGAAAGTGACAGTCATCAACTGTAGGTTAGAGGTAAGAAGCCCTTCTTTGGTTGCCTAGATGAAGTTAAAACATTTTGGGTCTTTTGAGGTTTCTACAGTGATTTTAATTTTACTTCCTATATTATGGCCATGGACATGGTCCAATCCTGAGGCTCATCGCTCCTGATTGGCCATTTTAAAGCAAAATTAGCTACACTAGGATTGTCAGTCTGTGACTTTGGGTGAGACCCAAAGTAGCTGTTTTTCCTGAAATGGTGTGTCTACAACCAGAAAAGTAGTTACAAAGTTAGAATAATGCACTGGAATGGGAAATGGAGCATATTCTCCTTGTTTCCAAGACAATATGTTTTATTCTTGGACTCCTAAGCAGCTTCGGATGGTTCACAGTTCAAAATAATACTTATTTATCTTTGTTTTTAAGCCTCAGTTTGACTTTTCAGTTCATCTTCTGTCTTTTCTTGGCTTCTCTCCCTATAAGCCACCTTTTGTCTAACTGACTGGTTTCCCTCATAAACAGAAGATTTGAATGGTAAGGGGACCTTTTGTGCTCATGGTCAGAACTACATGTCTCAGATAAAAATATTGACGCTATCCACTCTCTATAATGCAATAAAAGTGATTACATGACCTCATCACATGAAACTTCAGATACTACAGGTCATCTAACACAGTAAGAAATGTAACAATCAATTTGCACAGATGAACTGAGTTGAGCTATTGCCATTTAGAAATACATACAGAGAGACTAAAGCCATGCTGAAGACTGTTTAGGCACAGGTGCTTTGTTCAGGGATACTGACAATGACAGTCACTGTATTCATATAAACTCTTTCTCAAAGCCTGTTTTCCTGTCATTGAAATGTGTAGCTTCTTCAGCTGCTCTCCTGCTTCCTCCAGATATTTCAGAAGCTCCACTTCCTGATCTTACTTGATCCGAAGTTCTTACCCCTCTGGAGTTGTGTGGTTTTCTATCAAAGCTGTTCCTTGTGGTGTTTACACATCTGGATTCTTGAGCATCACCTCTTTTTCATCATGTTCAAGAATCCTAGAAAAAGTACAGTGTTAACTTGTCATTTTGTGTTCTTTGTGGTCACATAGAACAATGTATACAATTCACAGACAGGAGGATTCACTTGTGTTTGAATATTGGCTTAGTTTATCCCACTTTTTAAAGTATTTGCCCCCTATTTGGAATTGGTTTTATTTTGATTCTTCATAAATGAAAAAAGAAGTTTAGGGTCATGGCACATTGTTGACATGCTTGCCATGTTTTCTCAGATCTCAGTAGAGAAAATTTCATGTTCTTGTAATGACAAAAACACTATTTTAAAATGGAAAAAAAGAGAGACTTGTTTACCTTACTCGGCATCTGTGAATGGTCAGTAGAATACTCAGAAACACGGCGAGTAAGCCCGGAACCAAGACCAATTTCAAAGACCAGGACGGGACTGGAACATATCATGTAACATTATTAAAAACCACAGTAGTTTCACATATAGCATATGAAGCATTTCATCATGAAATCTACCTGGAACATGTATGTATGTCTCTCTGCTCTGGTTGGTGTTCCTCTGTTGGACTCTGCAGGTGATGTTGTTGCTGTGTCTCTTCTCCACAGTCACTCTGCTGCTGACAGTATAGAGGTCATCAGGACCTCTGAGGGTCTCTGTAGGTCCAGCAGAGAGGAGGTTTCCCTCAGCATCCAACCACAGCAGCTCAGGCTCTGGATACCAGCCTGCAGACTCACACTGTAACACCACTTTACTGCTGGTTTTACTTATTACAGTGACTTTAGGAAAGGAGACAGCACCTAAAAAAAGAAAAGAAAACCAAGACCGGGAGAAATACTTTAAATTCACAGTTCCAACATTGTGGTTATTGGTTGATTATGTTTGTAAAAGGTATCAGTGTGACCTGGAGCTTAGTAAAGACTAGTAATTTAGAAAAGTGAACTGGAAAAGCAGAAGAAAATGAATCGATGGAACAACTTTGCTAAAATAACCAAAGAGACACATATACACTTAACTTAATTATACAAGTTAGTTATTATGAAAGCAAATTACTATCATAGTGTTGCATTTTGAAGAAAATATTATTGCATTTTGACACAGTGCACCCTGGATGGTTTGCTAATCTGTGGAAAGGTTAACACATAAAGTCAAAAAGCATTCACGCCTACAGACAATTTTGAACTGCCAGTTAACCTGACCCCACAAACTGCATGTCTTTGGACTGTGGGAGGAGGTGGGGGTACTGGCAGAGAACCCACACAGTTGTGGGAAAAACATGTAAACACCACACTGAAAACACCAGTCAAACCCATCAGAGCTAATACCCAAAACACTACTGTGAGGTATCACTGCAACAGCATGCTGAACATAAATGTATTCATTTGTTGTTAAGGGGGCAATAAATAAATTAACCTCTTGAGCCGCACAGAAAGCACAGAAAAAAAAAAGTCTTATTTTAATTTTTGCTTTTTTGACAAAAGTTATGGTTTGGGTTTGAGATCTATTTGAGGTCATCAGTGGAGAATTAGACCTCTCGAAGTTAATGACATATCCTGAGCCATGCCATACATATTGACAAGAGGATCCCAAGCGTTCTTCCCTCAAAGGCTGAAAAATCCTTCTACTCCATGCAGGGATCCAGTCCCATGACACTAAAGGATAACTTGATCTGAAGTAGTTTGTAATGTTTCCATGAGAACAAGAAGCCAGTGTCTCCATTCTTTTCTTTCAGTTACATGAGATTTTTCAACTCAAATTGAGCACTCAAAGTACTTTAAAACACATTAATACATAAAGAAAGGACATAAAAAAATAATATAACGTGCATTTACTTACCAACAATGAGTTTAATGAAGGCCTCTTGTCCCACTTGTGGAACAAGGCATCTGTATATTCCCTCATCAGAGATGGTCACGTTTGAGATTTTCAGTGAAATGTCTCCATGTTCCAGTTTTTCCTTAACCACTGATGTCCTTCCTCTGTACGACGGCTGTTTGTTCACCACGTGTTCTTTTTCGTCTGCCCACTCGTAAACAAACCCGGGCATTAGGTCAGGTCTCGCCCACTCCAGCCTCATGCCATTAGCATTCATTTCTGGTTTAATGTGGCACGGCAAAACAACCTCTTCCCCAACTGTGGCCACGACTGCTGGAACGACAATGAGAGGCCGCCCTGAGGAGGAAAAGGAAACAGCGGAGTAAAGTGAGCATTCCTGACAGTGTAAGTCACAGTTACTGTCAAACCTCTTACAGTTTACAAACAAGTTGACATTTATATAAAATTAGACCAAACTGGAAATATTACTTCTACTACTTCTACTACTAATAATAATAATCTAACCTATTGTGGGTTTTTTTTCTACTCTTAAACTTGTACTTTCTTACATGACCCAAATATTTCCCACGTGTGGGACTAATAAAGGTTTATCTTATCTTAACTTACCAAGCACTTAACCTTGGTGACGTTGAGCTCAGAGAAGAAAATGAAAAAAATGCACAAACTGTACTGTAAACTGCAGTCAAACCACATGACAGTTGTTTACACCCATACCACTTAAGGCATCTGACCCCAGGATATAATAAAAAAAAAAAAACTACGATATAATATAATATAATATAATATAATATAATATAATATATGACAACAATCATGACCTGTTCAGGCAAGCAAAAATGTGGCCTTTGCTTCTGTTTTTTGGTTTAAGGAGGAGAAACACAAAAGGTTGCATAACAAAACATATAGTGCAATTATGCAGTAAAAATGTCTAATAATCCAATGGCGACATCAAATGAGCGTTCAGTAGAAAAGAGTATTCAAAACACAAAAGACTACACAAAGAAATGCTTGATAGGGGTTGTATTGTGAAATGCTTTATGGGTTGGCTCTTTGATTCTGGAGGAGGAAGTTACTGATCTCATAAAACCACAAATGTTTTGCACGCAGTTAAGAGCAATGTGCAATGTGAAGTGCAAAGACACCATGCTGATAAAACTATGAACTCACCTCTGTGTATCAGGAGAAGGCAGAAAACCATGTGCTGTAAAATCATGGCTCTGTAGCCTCTCAATGATAACTTATATCTCCACAGATGCATCTTGGAAATCTTAAAGAAAAAGAAAAGTTGTAAAATTAACGAGATTAAAGACAATCAAAATAAATCATGCTAATTATGCGATTTTGCTCCAAGAGAAAAAGCTTTTTCTGTTTGTTTTGTCCTCTTTTCTTCATCATTGACTGTTTTTTCTCCCTCTTCTGGTCGTGTTTAATTCGTTTTTTATATTTGCTTTTAAAACAATGAACTCCCCTTCCAGATATTTTCATATAAACCGATTGTTAAGTTTCTGCATTGACTTCGGGCTTAGTTTTGTCGCTCTAGTCATGAGCTTCTTTGTTTTGCTTTTGTGTTAAATGACATTAAGTATCAAAGTTAAATCAAAATTTAGACTCACAAGAGAGACGCAACTGTGATTTTATTATGTCATATAATGCGAAAAAAGCTATTCTATTCTATTCTATTCTATTCTATTGTTTTAATCTCAAAGCCAGAAGACGACAAAGACATATAAACGATGTTGGACGGTTTTAAAATCCCCTGAACTGCTGTGACGCTCCCCTTCCGTCAGCTGAGAAAACTCTTTAACATTTAAATCGACTGTACTTGGATGGGTAACGAAATGTTTCTCCCACTGAAAACGCTACATCGGGATGAACAGAATCGACCTTTTGGGAATTGCGACTTACTGCTATTGTGTCCTTGTTTACTTGCATTCATCTTTTATAAGGCATTGATGCCTCTTTTGTTGTTGGATCCTATCTGAAAGTTACGGATACCACGTTCACTTTCACTGTATTGTTGTTTGTTTCTTCTTTGTATTATTTGTTACGATATATTTATATAATTGCACATAAACGTTAAAACCTTTGACACTGTAAGCTGTTTTACTTCTATAACAGTTCTGATGAGAATAATCAAAAGTATTTAAGAGGAAGACTTACCTCAAAGAGAACAAAAGTCTACGACTTGCTGCGCAAGAGCTCTGTTGTTTGTTTACACTGTCACGTGCGATCAGCCGCGTGAGCTTCCTGTTTAAAACGAGGAAATCGTGACGACGATAATATGGCTCAGTGTTTTAAGCTAAACGTTGTTTGCAGATGCCATGTATATGTAAATATATAGCAACAGATATATAAAACCTCGTGTCTCAGCGTTACCGTGCACTTTCACTGATATGGCATTTCTGGTGTCACTTTTCTCTATAACGCTCGCTCTCTCCCGCTCTCTCTCTCTCTCTCTCTCTCTCTCTCTCTCTCACACACACACACACACACACAGTGGTCTTTGATTTCATCATTTTCATATTTTGACAAATTTGTTTGAAGGCTGTAAAATAAATCGATTTAATAATGTTATTTTTAAAATATATTTTATTTGGGTTAAATCAACACGTTTTTGTACATGAACTTGAAACTGGACTATAAGAACAGAAACACCCTACAAAGCCTCGTTATCAGTGCAAAATTGCATTGAGGTTTTGCAAAAACGACGTGCTTTACTTGCTCTGTAATTCAGCCTGAAACTGCCTCAGACCTAATAATAACTAAAGTAATGCACAGGGCTTCGACAAAGATAAGTAAACTATATACTATGGCAGACTCCACGAATCAAACTATGGAGCTGGAAAGCTGACATGTCGATGAAGCACCATCAGCCCATTTACTGTGTAAATCGAGTGTAATGTTTCATTTTTAACACCAGATGGCGACCCCTGGAGAGGTCAGGAGCACCACCTTTTTTCTTCTTTTTCTTTTGTTGGTGTTGAAGCGTCAGTGTGTCAGCAGGTGAGAAACAGCGTAACTGCGGCACCGCCCACAGCCAAACCAAGATCAAAAGTCTGAGGTTGTGAGTGTCAGTCAGTGTGTCTGATCACACTGATCTGAAAGGCTTCTGGTGTCTGCAGAGAGAATGATAACTTCCGAAACATTAATTTGGTTCTTCAGTAATTGAGGGGGAAAGTCCTTTAGGGATGTATCGTCGTCTTTTCGTGGTTGCCAGTCTGCTGTCATCCTATATGGGTAAGAAAAAGAGCTGGGTTATGCTGATTTTGTTTAGAGCAACGATTTAATTCACGTTAAGTCAAAGAGAAAAGTAAATCAGAAGTGCCAAAGAACGTTAGGAATTTTCGGTTAACTGCAAAACGCCCTCGTCATGCATCGCTGTTATCAGATAAAGATCACAGGAGCCAACAGGTTTTTCTTTCAGGATTTCTTTAAATTAACTTTTCCAAGCGGTGAACAGTGACTCCTGGCCGTCAACAGGATACTTAACAGCACAAGCTCAACATGACCTTTCATTGCACGAGCCGCGGATCCAAGCAATACTGCGATTGTTTGTCTTCCACTAGTGCGAGAAAGTGTTTGTTTAAACTTCACCTGCTGCCGTTACCTCTGTAAATCATGCCAAACCAGTTAGCTAGAAAATAATAACTCGGCGTCCTTAGGTCAAGCTTCAAATCTGCAGTGATCTCAGGACGTGTTAAGAGATTTTCAGAATAAAATAATAGTTTTCAACATTATAGACAGGATTTCATATTATACATTCTGTAGTAGTGCTGTATAATTACTACAAACACTGTAGTCATAGTATTTTTAACCAGTGCTGAAATTATGGTTATTTAATGTAATTACTCACAAAGTTTGAAAAAACAAAACCATAACGCATTTAAAAGTAACCCCAAATCAATACGAATATAATACATCTATAAATGGATAAGAGAGGAAGAGAAAATAACAGATATGTCAATTAAATATGCCACAGTCTAGTGCAGAGGGAATTTGGGGGACTTGAAAGAGGAAAAAACACAAACATAATTGTGAACAGCAATGATGTGCAATCATTTAATCATAATTGTTCTTTAATTGTTAAAGATGCACACACTGCATGCCTGAATCAAATTAAATGTACGGTTTGTTAACTGGTGCAGAACTGTGCGCCATGTTCAAAGTTTCTGATGTTCAGTCTTAACCATGTCTGCATGTCTTAATGAGGAGTTGCTGCCATGTGATTTGTGTGAATAGATATTTGCACTGACATGCAGTTGAACTGGTGTACCACATAAAGTGTGTTTCTATGCATCTTGCTTACGTAAATGTCACAATTATCTGTGTCCTGACAAAGTGTGGGACGTAGAGTATGTGTGAGACAGTGTGGGACATTTTCATGTATGTACAAAGTATACATCTTACAGGTTTGGGGACTTCCCCACCTTACCTCATGAACATCACTGGCCAATATCTTAATCACGCTGAACCAACCAGTGCAAACCTCAATAGATGGACTCGTGCCAATAGTTGTATCATTAACCAAATACTATGCATTTAAAAATAAATGCCATCAGAAATGCAGTGCATTCAGAAGTTCATGATTAATTGGATGAGAGAATATTTGAGTGACTAAGCCGTCATTGTTGCGTCACAGGAAAGTACTGCTGCAACGTTATGCAGGTGAAAAAGATAATAAGTGCAAGCAGCTGATTGTGGCATTCAAAGTCCTCAGAAACAAACGTCTTGCAGCTTTGTTTTCTGTCGGGCTCTTTGGGTGGTAATTTTCTTTCATTTCAAATAAGATAAGATGGCCAAACCTGGATAAGAGAAAAAATAAATCAACAATGTCACCAAAACAAACAAAGAAACAACAAAAAAAACCCAGTTTACTGTGTCAGAATTTTTTTTCTTTTAAAAAGGGGCTTTCTCTTCTGGATGTCGTACTTTTGTTACAGATGTATGCCCTTATAGCTTTAACGTGGCATTAAAAATATATGGGATAGACTTGATTGTCTCTGTAATGTAACTGTAATCCTGCTGGTCAATACTCAGAGTATTGATCAGGATTTGAAAAAGACGGGTAAACTGCAGAGTTTGCCTTGTAGCTCCGTGCTCTCTTCACCTATAACACATAGAATAACATACAGGAGTCAATCCACCTGGAGGCATTGAATACCTTCTAGTAAAGTTTTACTCACATTGTTTATTGCCTACTTCATTAACTTTAGTTTTTATCATTTTAATATGGTTGTTTATCCTTTTTTTTTTTTTTTTTTTTTTTTTTTTTTTTTTTTTTTCTTTTCTTTTTTCTAGGTGGATCCTCTGCTCAGGATCAGCCAGTGCACGTTCTTGCCTTTGCTGGTGGAGATGTTATTCTACCGTGCAGTTTCCATATCTCTGACAAGGAAGACTTTCCGACTGTTGAGTGGTCCAAGGAAGGCTTGAAGCCAGATGTTGTCTTCTTGTACCGGGATGGCTGTGAGGCCTACGAGATGAAGAATCCAGTCTTCGAATACAGGACAAGCCTCATCATGAAAGAGCTCAAAGATGGAAACATCTCATTACGGATCTCCAATGTGCAGGTGCCTGATACTGGAAAGTACCAGTGCCTCATATTCCAGAAAAATGTCGCCAGGAAGGTTACAACAGTGGAGCTGTTTGTGGGTATGTCCACTCATGTTCATTTCCACACAAAGAGTTCACCATTGAATTGCCTAAGTGTGCTTCACCCACTTAAATGTTGGGTTCTTGTCCAATTCAGCTAAATTCATTTAACATGCGATCAGGATCTGGGTTTTACTTTAGAGTCAGAGCTCGAATGGGCACAATTTTGAATTACAGGAGGATAAACCATGCTCCACAAAGTTTATGCTAGGTTAGATGGTGGTCCTTGATATAAGTTGACCCTACCCCTAACAGCACAGAGCTCTTTAAACATAGACAGTATCTGTGAGCTGCTTCTTTTCTGCATCTGTATCTCATTTCATCTTCTATCTATTTGATTTTCCTTTTGAATAAACAATTGAGCTATTAATTATACCTAAAAATCTGAATCCATTCTTCGGGTCGTATAGCAACTGAATAAAAATCAATGATACGTCCATAAATCCACACACTTGTAAAACTTCTCACATTTCAGCCTTTAGTTGTCAACAGTCTAAAACTACTTCAAAGTTAAATGAGTCTTGATGAGTATCAAGCTTTATTGGTTGATAAGGTTAGCCACTATCTTGCTAGAGAAAACTTTCCTTCTGTTCAAATGTTCTGTTTATGGAGGTCAACAGAAGAAAGTATAGGAAACAGGGGAAACTGGCTTCTTTTAGACAGTGGAGCTGAACAGAAGAGTTGCACCAACCACCAATGAAAGACGAGTAGACCATATTTTGACTGTGACATATACAAAGCTGCTCTAGTTGAGTTCAAAGATAAAGACATAGCATAATAGATCCAAAAAAGGAAACTTTAAACAGATTTCCAAATGGTAAATGGCCTGTATTTATATAGCGCTTTACTAGTCCCTAAGGACCCCAAAGCGCTTTACATATCCAGTCATCCACCCATTCACACACTGGTGATGGCAGCTACATTGTAGCCACAGCCACCCTGGGGCGCACTGACAGAGGCGAGACTGCCGGACACTGGCGCCACCGGGCCCTCTGACCACCACCAGTAGGACACAACGACCGAGACTGTCCAAGCAACCGGCAACCTTCCAATTACAAGGCAAACTCCCAACTCTTAAGCCACGATCGCCCACAAATGGAAGGAACAGAACAGAGATTATTTAAACACAGATCCACTACTTTCAGCTATATATCACACTTTAGTGGCAAGTATCCTGAGTATGGGCTGTAAATATAGTAGCAGTTATGAAAAACACTGAGAATCAGTTCCACTTTGCTCTTTAAGTAATACATTGTGTACATAACATTTAATCCTCATGGGTTAAAAATATGTGACTGTTTTCTGAGTCGTTTCTGAAGCTTAAAGTACAAACAACAGCTTCATCCACAGGAATGTCCTTTGAGTTCAGTGTGTGTACACATTTGACTCTTTTTTTTTTTTTTTTTTTTTTTTTTTTTCTTTTTAATAGTTGGGCGTTTCATAACAGGTTGAACTGGTTGATCATTAGCCTCATTGCTCATGTAGCAATCGCCCACCTGTGGGCTGGACCGGAAGAACATATCCGGTGTGTCCTCATTTGGTTTCATGTCTCTCTGTTTAAATGTGATTTGGACCAAACGTGGACATTAAATCAAGCTGCCACTGCCAATAATGAAAAACAGGAAATGAGACTATTGCATTTCTTGAAATTCTTGTTTCATTCATGTCTCCATTAAATCCCTGAAGTTGAGTCACAGTCATTAGACCTTAAACAAGCAACCATTGCATCACCAAACCTCTGCCAGGGATAGTAGATACAATTCTGTTATTGTTACAAATTTGGATATATTTTTGTCCCTAATGAATGAAAAATATTAACACAACCATGGTGGTACCTGCATCATTTTTTGGGGGGTCTGTAAAGTAAAATGTGTGTGCTAAACCTTCAAATGACACCAGCTTTATTTCATTATTTTACTGGGAATATGGCCAGTTGGCCTTGTTCAGAAGTGCATATTATACTATTAATAATATTTGACCAATGTAAGATTTAAACTCCTGTAAAAGTTGCCATGGTTAAGGATTGGTTCACATGAGATAATCTTTCTTTCATCAGAGGAACAGACTTTTAGGAACCAAAGTCTTTTTATAGGAGGAGACACTCATCTACTTAAACGCTCAATTTCAAGGAGCTTTAGAAAAGTTGATTACTTTATAAAAAGCACAGCTCCATATAAATATCATAGGGTTGTGACCTTACAGTTTAAATTGCTCTGAGGCAACTGCTGTTGTGATTTGATACTGTCTATAAATAGTTTAATTTAATTGTGTAAAAGCAGTTTGTATTGTCTGTGTATCACTTAGTGTCTTTCATTCTTCTTCAGAAGCCAAGAGTGTTATAAAGTGTGGGTTTGACATCATAGATGTAACTTTAACATAAAAACAATAACAGGTTTATCAGAAATAAGGACAGGTGCGTCGGATGGCAGATTTAATGATCACACCTTCTGGTTTTGTTGTTTTTACAGTGGCTGTTTCTGAGCCAAGGCTTTCAGTGATTTCAGCGGAGGGTGATGCCATAACTTTGCATTGTGAAGCAAACTGCTGGCTGCCAGAGCCTCAGGTAACATTTCTGGATGACAATGGAAAGAACATCTATGGGGAAAACCCCAAAGGACAACAAGATGCCCGTGGATATTTCACTGTGACACGAAGAGCCACTCTGCAAAGAGCTACCAGCAGGTTATACATATTTTTTTAGACATTAATAATTGGATAAGCATTTTTAAATTTTATTACAGTACTGTGCAAAAGTCTTGAATCTGTCTCTTTATATTCTGATAGGACAACAGGAAAACACAGCGTCAGAACTCATTGTTTCTCTGGCTCTAATCTCATTAGGTAACTGTCAGGAGTAGTTCTCATGCAGTGTAACCCTATCTGCTGTGGACTGGCCTCCTGAGAGCCAGGGCCCCTATATTCACACTGTGAGATCATCAGGACACAACACAAAATAAACATCCAAAGGAGAATTTCAATGACCTTCAGCAACCCCGATGACTATTCTTGAAGACTACCTAAAGAAATGACAAGAAACATTGCCTATAAGAGTTCAGACTGTGGGCCCATTTGTGTTTGTACTTTTCAATAAATCACTGCACTTCCCCCCATATAATTCTTTAGGTGGGAAAAAGTGCAGTGATTTATTGCACGTAGACTTGCTCAAGACTTTTGCACAATACTGCAGATTATGTTTAACCAACTAACTGTGAAATTAGATTTTCACTTATATGATGTGAGGTATAAACTGTGTATTTGTCAAACAGTGTCACCTGCAGAGTTCATCAACCAGAGTTTAACCAGACCAGGGAAACAAAGATCCTCATACCAGGTATGCCAGATCTTCACGTGTGCATTCAAACACCCATATTCACATTTTTTTTAAATGCATTTGCTATCTATTTGGGGTTTATGTGTAGGTTTTATTGGGATTTCTATAAATTACCGTGTGTGGAGTTTTATCAGATGACCACTATGTTAACCATTTGCTCTCTAGTTGCTTTCCACATGTCACTTCACACCAGGATTGACACCCTAACCCACTGTTGTCTTTATTTTAAGCTGTAAGAAATCCACACCAGACCTGGGTGTGCCCTCATGCTTTGCGCATCTTTTATTATCTCTGTCACGCTTGCTGTACACGCTTGGCTGCCAGCCATACACATCAACGATGATCCCCAAACATAGGACCCTACACAGATTCTAGGCTGATTGCAATGCACAGGTGCGTCTGCCTTCCCTGCAACGGCACCGCAGAACACACCTGTGATTGATCATGTAGTTCTAGCCAAAATATCTATACTTAGAGACCGATCCATCCACCCATCCATTCTCTTCCACTTATGCATGTCTTTGGATGCTGGGAGAAAGCCAGATTACCTGGGGAGAACCCACGCAAACACAGGGAGAACATGCAAACTCCCCACAGAAAGACCCCGGCCTGATCGTGGAATTGAATTCTTGCTGTGAGGCAACAGTGCTTACCACCGTGCCACTGTGCTGCTTAGAGATCATGATAACAAATTATATCTTTACTCCAATACAACCTATGTACGGCCTCTGCACCACATGCTTGCCAGTTTGCATATCGCCTCTATTCTTGACATTGTCTGGAGTCCTGTTGAGTTTGTTGGCAGTACAGTTTAGCACGTGTCACTGTCTCAATCTAGTAGCCTGATTAAGAAACCTGGCAGGGCACTGGGTGTTTATTTCCTACCAATAAGGACTCATTAGACTTGAAGAAAAACTTGCAGATATATGGTATTTTATATTAAGTATAATATGAATTATCTGTTCATATGTCAACACAATGTTATGTCATTTCAGGTGTCTGCATGAAGTCTGATCCTCACACTATCGCCATCACCATTGGAGGAACAGCACTGTTTTTCTTAGTTGCAGCTGGATTCGTTGCCCTTTCATGCATAAAATGCTTCAGATTTGGTGAGTCACAGTTCTGAATTATACAAAAAAATGCAAAGCAAGGGCCATTGATATAGACTGCCAGTGAGCAGTTGAGAAACATTTTTAAATGACAGCAAAGTGGTTTTGGTGTTTTATTTTTTTATTGTTGTTGTTGTTGTTGTTGTTGTTGTTTTTGTTTTAAGGATGAAGAAAAATGTAGTTGCTCTTTACATAGAGAACACAAAGACAGAATTACATGTGTGTAAGGTGGAAACTCAGGGGTTTTGTGACTGACTCAATAGTATACACTGATCAGGCATAACATTAACGATAACTGACATGGCACCAGTAAGTGGGTGGGATATATTAGGGAGCCAAGTGAACATTTTGTCCTCAAACTTAATGTCAGAAGCAGGAACAACTGGTATGCATAGGCATTTGAGCAAGTTAATTTGGGCCTAAATTGTGATGGCTAGATGACGAAGTCAGAGCACCAACGAGTTCATGTTGAGCCAAGGCTCACTGATGGATGTGCGGTCCGATCCAACAGACGAGCTACTGGAGCTCAAATTAAAGAATTAATTAAAGTTAATGTTGTTTCTGATAAAAGGTGTATGAATACATACACTGGGAAACACTTGGGAAACACTTGGTACCACAATGTACTTTTGGAAAAAGGCAAGCAGCAGATCCTGTTATACTGTTCTGCTGGAAAATCATTGCTCCTGCTACCCATGTGGGTAATACTTTGATACGTACCACCTACCTAAGAATTGTTTTTGCAGACCATGTACCCCTTTCGTGGAAATGGTTCCCTGAACTTTTTAGCAACATAATACACAACGTAATAAAGCAAAAACGGATCATGAATGGTTTATGAAGCTCAATCCAATCTGTTCGTCTGTGTCATGTGTTTGGACAAAGAAGTCCAGTCCATGGAGGACCAACTTCACAACTTCCACGACTTGAAAGACGTTTTTCTAACATCTTGATGTTTTGACAGTGAAAAAGGGACCAAAACAATATTCAATGGGTGATCATATTGTTTTGCCTGATCTGTGTATTTCTTGGAGTTCCTTTGTCTGTACAGTGATCATAGTTTTTGTTTTGTTTTCCTGAAGTCATAAATCAAGTGAAAGCTAGGATAATTTTCCTATAGCCAGCTATACAGTTTGAATTCTATTTGCCACAAGATGATTCAGCTTTTTATTTTTTTTATTTTACACAGCTATTGTAAAGCAGCCAGTGAACAGAAAGACATCAAATCAAAGCCTCATCCACCCGACAAGAGTTAACAGCACAGACAGCTCGTTAAATGGCAGCATTGGACAGATGAAAAGACAGTCTGGGTTTCTTATCGAAGATGAGACTCAAAAACTACAGGACAGCAATGTTGTTTCCTACAACGGTGGAACAACTGTCCAATGTCATTCCACACCCACAGCAGACGTTTCAAAACCCTCCAAACTACTCTTAACTCACGACCCTGACAACAAGAGCTTGACCAGTGTGTACAATCCAAACCCATCTTCAGCTTCAACCAGCTATAAAACTCCAAAATCTGATGACTTACCCAAAAGCAGGGGTTCAAAGCTTATCATCAAAAGGCAAAACAGCTTTCCAGACCCTGGTCACATATCTCAAAGAAACCACCGTATATACAGCAGTCCAGCTATTTTACAACTACACTTACCAACATCCAACCCTTCTTCTGCTCTCAGTAGCCACCAGATGATCAACTCCAGTGTCTCACCCCATCAAAGCACCCACCATCCTCAGCGTAGACACTCGCCAGGACTTCCACAGTTAGCTGAATTTCATAACCGTCACAGCCTCCTGAGAAATTTACCTGAAGAAGATGAACATAGAAGTTTATTAAGAAATGAAAAGTAAAGGAAATGTAAGCTGTACATTTCAAGCATAAGGCAAGACAATGTTTGCTCGGTTTAAATGACTGAAACTCCTTAACTGAGCAATAACTAGAAACTGAAATTTCACACCAGTGATGGAAGCACGGAGTAGGGGCTTGACAGTCAGCTGCAGTGTCTCCTGTTCTTTGAATGTTTTTAATATTAAGCATGATTTCGTTCTTTTTCTTTGCATTACCAGTCAAAAAATGGGACCAGACCATGATGTATGGTGCTTGCGATACTTTTGCTTATATATAAAAGGCTGTTTCTTTTTACTTTCATATTAAGAGTTGGGGCTAGTTTGTATGTTTTTGTTTGTTTGGAGAAAAAAACCAGTTCTTTGTTAACATTGTTAACACTCTGTGGGGCGATCGTGGCTCAAGAGTTGGGAGTTCACCTTGTAATTGGAAGGTTGCCGGTTCGAGCCCCGGCTTGGACAGTCTCGGTCGTTGTGTCCTTGGGCAAGACACTTCACCCGTTGTCTACTGGCTGTGGTCAGAGGGCCCGGTGGCGCCAGTGTCCGGCAGCCTCCCCTCTGTCAGTGCGCCCCAGGGTGGCTGTGGCTACAATGTAGCTTGTCATCACCAGTGTGTGAATGGGTGGATGACTGGATGTGTGAAGCGCTTTGGGGTCCTTAGGGACTAGTAAACCTATACAAATGCAGGCCATTTCACCATCACTTTGTTAACATATAGGAGTGCTTTTCCAATAGATGAAATAATTGCACTTTAAAGCCTTTTTTTACTTGCTATTGTATTTTTTTGTATAGTGTTATGTATCAATGGGCTTGAGAAAAAATATATTTCCAATTATGTTTTTGCATAAACTGTGCAAATGGAAATTGATATGTTTGTATTTTTATAGATGAAACATTGGACATTGAGCTCTGTTTCACTGGCTCATGTAACAAAAATGTTTTGTTATCCAAAAAAAAAAAAAGACTCCCAAATCATTCTTGTTTGCTAATGTTTTGCACAAGGTCATTTGTGCCTTTGTTTGCTGCCCTGATTATCCCAGTGTACTTTCTGCTGGCATGAATCAGAGCTAATTTCCCTGACTTTACTTTTTACTCAGGAAATGCTTTTATCGCTGCCCCGATTTTAAGTGTCAGATGACTCCACCAGGAACACTTAACCCAGGTGTTAAGTGTTTATTTATTTCATTGTATCTTTTCATATCTATATTGATGTAAGTCTTTAGTATTACTTTTATGTCTTCAACTGTGTCTATTATTATTATTATTATTATTATTATTATTATTATTAAAAAGTTGTAGTTTGTAAAGTTTGTAGGGCAAAAACATGTCTCGGTTTGTAAAGTTTGTTGAATTTGCACACACTGACGACAAAGATTAATACATTGAAAAGTACAAACACAAATGGGTACAAAGTCCGAACGCTCTTAGGCAATGTTTCTTGTAATTTCTTTAGGTAGTCTTCAAGAATATGCCTCAGGCTTCCTGAAGTGCATTCACAGTCAAAAATAAGCACTTGCACCCGTTCATACATTTTCCCAATGCATTGTCATGTGACTTGTGTTATCCGTGTGTATATTCAGGTTGGAACGTCCTTGTGTGCTGGGAGAAAATGTTCTCCCACACTCATAAACGGAAAGAAAGAAAGAAAAAAGTCAAGGCATCAAGTGGCAAGTTTAGTCCATTGTGCTACAGTGAAACTGGTAGCACAAAATGCTTTTATCACTGTATGCCCCAGAGGGGTCGATGGCACGATATGGCAGCCTGGCTTCTGTCAGTCTGCCCCAGGGCAGCTGTGGCTACAACTGTAGCTGCCTCCACCAGTGTGTGAATGTGAGAGTGAATTAATAGTGGTATTGTAAAGCACTTTGGGTGCCTTGAAAAGCGCTATATAAATCCAATCCATTATTATTATTATTATTATTATTATTATTATTATTATTACCATTATTATTATTTTATTATTATTATTTTATTTTATATTTTAATGACAGTTTAGGACATTAGGTAGCTATAAACACGGAGTGTACTTGAAAGCACCACACACACACCGATAGTGAAACCACATGAATGAACTCCAGGCAGTGTCTCTGTGCGTCCTGTCTACCGTACTGTCTTTAATGGGCTCGTCCTGTTTTCAGGCCGGTGTACACTTTCTATGAACTTTTACACCATTTCAGTGACTAAAGGGAAACTTCAGCTTTTTCCCCTTGGTGATGTATCAGCGCCTTTTTCTGTGTGCCAGGCTGCTGCTATTTTTTACAGGTAAGGAGGGGAATACTACTTCAGCTGCTATTATTACATTATATTACATGTGTTTATAGTTATATAAATGAGCTGCAAATTTATATAATCCCAATAGTAATGACAAAAAAGGTTACAAATGAAGTTACACAGAAGAGCAAAGAGGAAAATGTCCATGATTTGTACGTTTAAGTAACACAAGTTTAAGGCTAAATAACAAATAAGACAAACTTGTTTTACCAGCTTTAAATTCCATGAACATGACAGCAAGAAGATCGTTGTGTTATTGTTAAAATGATAGTCTATGGGCAGAAATCTGTGCCATCAGAAACTGAATTTGAATAAGTTAAATTTGAATTTGAATTTATGGTTTGAAAATGATCATCACTAAATTGAAATTGAATTTTATATTTTGAAAATGAATTGATTTGCTTTGAAACTGAAATGGAGTGATATAAAATTATTCTGCTCATAATGTTTATGGACAGAATTTCTAGGTGCAGCAAGTGGCAGAAGGCTTTCAACTGGGTGGTCCCAGAATCAGTCAGGGACGAGTTCCTGCCCCAATTGGAGGAGTTTAAGTCTTGGGGTCTTGTTCACATGTGACAGGAGAAGGGGAGATCAATAGGCGTATTGGTGCTGCGGCTGCAGGGATGCAGATGCTGTGCCGGTCTGTTGTGGTGAAGAGAGAGCTGAGTGTAAAAGCAAACCTCCTGGGTGAGGTCTTAAAGGCATGTCCCAGGACACACTGGAGAGATTATCTCTCTCAGATGGCCTCGGTGTCCCAACAAAGTCCCCGATTCTAATTGGATTTTCCTAAATCTTTTTATAAGTGCAAAATGTTTACATGTGAATGCAATTACATTACAAACTGTATGTTGACAGAACCACCTTCGTGTTATTGCTATTATAACAGTAATTACAGGCTCACAGAGTGATAAGAGGGAGATATGACTCACACATTCTTGCATTCACAGTGTTGGAATATGAGATAAGTTATTGCATAGTTTCCACTGATGAGTCGGATTAACTTAAGACCTGTTTTCACATTTATACCTTGTGGTAGGATGTATGCAAAAGGTTATGTCAACAATACAAATCATTGTTCTTCTGTAAGAGGTGCAAATATTTTTCCGGGAGCAGAGATTTTGCTTTATGCCTCCGGCTGTTTCATGTGATCATCACTGTAATAATGCAGCTTACAATATTGTTATATTTTAATATTTTACTACTGCTACTATTATTCCTTACTAGTGTTGTTTGAGAGTCCGTGCTAGTTTGCTAACTTGGATTAAAGGGCAACAGCCAAATTTTCTGGATCTCATGGGTGGCCCAGAATATTTGGTGCGCCTATGATTTATCAAAGGAACTCCAACCAGGAAACCAGAACGTGTGCAGCACCACAATGTTTGTCCCTTGTCCAGATATTCTGAATAGTTGTATGTTTACAGGGATTCCTGCTATTGCGCCTTATCATACTGCATTATTTTTGTGCCAGTTGTTTGAGTATCTGACTCTGAGGCATAAATGTGACTGTCAAAGTATCGTTTCAGTCACAAAGGCCAAGCTGCCTTTGATTTTATGCAGTTAAAGCAAAGGCACAAGAGCAATCCAGCACTCAAAGCACCCTTAATGGAAATTTATTGGAAATTTTGCAACATCAATCAACATTAATCGGGTCACATTTAGAACTTTTTTTTAAAGAATGTTTATGGAAAAACCTTTAACAGAAACAACTATACAATCTAAAAAATTGGGGACTCCTGAAATGTAAGATCTTTATTTGAAAACTAATCCACTTTTTTTTTTTTTTGCCTGTCCCGTTTGGCTCTTTTGCCATCAGAATTATTGTCTAAAGGCAAAGAAAGATGCCCAACGGATTTACTTTACCAAATTGACCATCCCAGCCTTGCCGTAATGGTCCATTTGATTCACCTTTTATTGTTTATTTTATTTTCACTTGCTGAATACAGGACAGACTTGACTGGGGGAAAGAAGGGGAGAAAGAGAAACAGCTGAGAAGAGGGACTGGGGAGAAGGGCAAAAGACAAAAACCAACAGAATGGGCAGAAAAAAAAAAAGAAAAAAAAATGCATATATCGATCACCTGGATCACCTGCTGAGAAAGAAAAAAGAAAACAAGCAGAAGAGAACAAGAGTAATAGAATAAACAACATCACAATGATATATGGGAATATGACAGTAAATACTAAATATTAAACATTATTGTGCAGCACATAAGATCAACACAACACAGTGTGCTTTGAGGTAGGAGCCAAAAAGGGTGTAGTTTGTGGGTGTGATCACCCGTGTGTACACCTGTGAGCATGGACACTTGTTTTTTGTTTTTTTAAAGGTTCCTTCATGTAATGAAGGAACCCAGGCAAGAAGAGGAAAAAAGAAAAAAAGAAGAAAATTTAAAATGTTAAGTGTTAACATAATGCTCTGTAATTGAAGCAAACAACCCACCCACTCCAGTTATTAGCAACTGGATTATGAGTTATTACTGTAAGAGGCATAACACTGACTTATTGAGTGATTTACCTGCAGTCTGTCAACTTATCTGTTAGTTTGTGATTCTTTTTCTGCAAGCTGCTAAACTCAAATGTCATCTGTAGAAAAACACAAAGTACACAAGCTGAATAATTAATTAGACCAAAATGTCAAACCTGTTACTGTTAGGTCAAAGTCATCTCTAAGTTATGAAATTAAAATAATTATAGAAGTTAACTGAACTGCTTCCACATCTCCTGTACAAGAACCAGAAAAAAGAGAGAAAAAAAAAAGAAAACTAATCCACTGGTGATGTGGTTGGTGTTGTGTGTTGCATTTTTTTAATGTCCTGGAAATTAATGAAGTATAGCTAATTGAACCCTCTTTAAAAATAAATGTATTTGATTGTTAAAGCATTTTTCTTGCATCCACAAATGTTAGCATGATTCTTATGATTTAAATCTTCTTGAGGCATATTCATTGGAAGATTTCCTAAATGTGCACAATTACATTGCATTTCTCTGGAGTTTCCATCAGTCTCACAGTCAGAATGAGCGCCATAGGTAAAAAAAACAAAAAACAAACCCATAGCTTTACTGTTTAGCTATCACTACTAATAATAATAATCATAATCTTATTACCTTTGTTGTGTCACAAGTGAAAATGGATCTTGTTTATTTAATCTCCTACATGCATTGTTGCACTAAGTTATCGCAGCATAAAACCATGAAGCTGTCAGTCTGACGCAGTGGACATTTTTTTTTTTTAACTTTTGTTTATGCTGCGTGATTTTCAAAGTATGAGGAAGCGCTCTCTATCTGCCACGTGAGGTGGTAGAGTTTGTCTTTGGTTTTACAGTTGTTTGTAATTCCTCGATCATTATTAATTAACCATCTCTTTTATCTCATCTGGTTATGCACTGACATTTGTGACTGATACAGTGTTGCTCAAAGAAAGGCACTCAGCCCTTCTTCATTTTATAGTTTTTACAGTCGGTGGCTGCAAATCATCTCACGTTTGTGCAGCCTGATGAGACAATCATGATGACATGATATCTGCTGCCATATCAAGGAAGGAAAAACACAAAGCACAAGATTGCGTAAGCAAACAACTGTTCTTGCGCAAGAAAGCAAATGCAAGCCACTGAATAATTTAAAGAGCCAAACAGCAATTGGCAAATGCAAATGCTATATCTCAATCTGGTCGCAAGTAGGAAACTGACTAGTATAAAAAACTGAAAAGTATGGCAAAAAAAAAAAGTTCAATTCCAGTTGCACAAATAAGGTCCAAGGTCTCATTATTACAAGTAAATGCAATACCATCCTATAGGAGTCAGTGGAATAGTAGTGCTATCCAGTGCAGCTTTAAAAAGAAAAAATCATGTCTTTCTTTTATTATTTGTCTGATTGTTAACTGCATAACTGAAATAAATGAAAACAAGCCCAAGTTATAAATATAGTGACTGAAAGAAGAAGAATTCTGTCAAGGTCAGCGGGGCGAGCCGTGTGGAATTAGTAAAGGACCCAAGATGCAGGCACTGCTGATGTGAGGTAGCTTTATTTGTGGCGACTGAAAATACAAAAAGGCGACGGTGGCAAAAAAAACAGAACTGAGAAAACCTAAACTGGGAAGACTAAGCATAAAACAAACCTGAAGCCAGAAACAGAGATGCAGGAAGACACAGAGAGAAAACCATAAGATGCTGTAGGGAGATAACGCAGATGAACCAGCAACTAACAGGCAGACACAAGGCTTAAACACACAGAGGGATAACGAGGGACTGAGACACAGAAGGAGGGCACAGCTGGGAGTAATCTGACATGACGGGACAGGTGATAATTGAACACACTGCGATCAGACACGGACCTTCAAAGTAAAACAGGAAACACACACACATGCAAAGACACAGACTTAGAGACCTGACTACACTAGAGGGGATACACAGGCAGGGATGACACAAAACAGAGGGAGCACAGAATAAACACTGGGAAACCAAAACACAAACAGTCATAATTCATAATAGTATCAAAAGTAAAAGTACAAAAACCAAAAACACTGGGTCACCGACCCAGGACTGTGACAAATTCAGGCCTTCAGAGTCAGAGTAGAACTGCTTCTCCTTCAAAGAAGCCGTTTGAAATAATTATGACTGGATGACTCCTAGGTGGGGTGTTTTGGGTGGATTCGGGATTGAGAATTCCTGAGGACACACCTGAAAATAACTGGAGTAATTACATTATTAAGTTGGTTTGGGAATGCCATGGAGAAGGAGGTCTGGGCAGGTCTGTTTAGACTGCTCGTCCCTCACCCAGAGATGAATAAGTAGTATAAAATGTAGCATTAAATGAAAACATTTATTCATATATTTATGTATTTTTTTTCTAGGTGAACATGCTGCACATGGTAAACAGGGGCAGGTTCTAGCATTTGCTGGTGGAGATGTTATTCTACCATGCAACTTCAGGATCTCTGACAGCACTGACTTTCCGACTGTTGAGTGGTCCAAAGAAGGTCTGAACCCAGATGTGGTCTTCCTGTATCGGGATGGCTGTGAGACCTACGAAATAAAGAATCCAATCTTTGAGTACAGGACAAGCTTGATCATGAAAGAACTGAAAGATGGAAACATCTCATTAAGGATCTCCAATGTGAAAATGTCTGATGCAGGGAAGTACAAATGCCTCAAGCTCTGGAAGAATGCTCCTCGGGAGGTCACAGAAGTGGAGCTTGTTGTTGGTACGTCCTCTCAAGTTCAATTAATAACCAAAGCTAGGAATGCTGCACAGGCCTTGGACCTTGTCTAGTTTATCAAATCGTAGGCTGAACGAACCAAGTAATGTGAATGACTCCTTTTATACATTTCTGTGAATTATTCAGATTCAGTGTCCAAATAGACCCAGCGACGGCATTTTGATGGATTAAGCCAAGTCACGTCTAAATGATGAAAGAGGATAACACGCTTGCTTGAGTGTAATTTTCGTAGTATTCGCCTCTCAAAACAGCATCAAAAAGGCTTTTTGGCTGATTGTAAGATTGTAACACATGGTTAGATAGACATTTTTGCATTACAGCTGGCTTCTATGAGGCAACAGTGCTAAGCAATTTTTGGCCCATAAAAATGACAAAAACCCCCCAAAAAACAGCTAGTTGTTAATACTTCAATAGTAATTTCATAATAGAAAACATTTTTTAGCAGCTCCATTACACTTTGTGGGTAAATCTAGAACCTGTGTTTACTGTGAGTATGAAATGAAGCTTGTGAATGGAGTAACTGACACTTCTAAGCTTGTGTGAAGTACTGTGTCAACAAAGGCTGAGAGTTCAGTCTGTGCACACATGTGCGTCAGAGTGTCTCAGGTTCAACTGGTTTTGTCCTCATTATGTTGTCATTATGTGCTCTCTCCAGTACTTTAAATTGTGTACAGAGTAAACTGTGTACACTATTTGTTCCCCATGTAGTTATTCTAAAAATCATGTCTCTTTGAAGTTGTTTACCAAGTTTATGTGATTAATTGGTCGATTTTTCACTCTAATGAAGCTTCTAAAGAAGACTTTTTATAGTGTTTAATTTTATTAAGAAAGATTTTAATCTTTACCTATTTACCTTTTGATAACTTGGTTATCTTTAGCTACTCACAGTGAACTACATTTGGTATAGTTGGTTGCCTGAAGCTTAATTAAGACGATGGCTTGAATTATGCACATAAAACTAGTCATGAAGCTGGTTATTCAGGAAGTGATGACAGATGAAAGATTCAGTTGGCACACCTGATTAGATATTTTTGTTTACAGGTGCAGTCTCGGAGCCAAAGCTCTCAGTGGTTTCGGTTGAAAGATGTGGGGTGACTGTGCAGTGTGAGGTGAACTTCTGGCCAACAGAGCCTCAGGTAACATTTCTGGATCACCAAGGAAACGACATCCCCGCTCAAGGTTCAGAAAGAGATCGAGATGCCATCGGACGTTTCATCATCAAACAAAGAGTTACTCTGCAGGAAGGAAACAGCAGGTTCAACTGACATCATTGCTCCGTCTTTCAAAACTCACTGATAATTTATTTTGTGTAACATAAACAAAATGTTTTCCTTATGCCTCAAAACATTTCTCAGACACATCAAAAGTTGCTCTCTCATATGCGAGAGGTTGCGATGCAGTACATCATGTATCATGAAACAGACTTGTTGAGTTAAGACATCATTAGTGCAATGTGAACAGGAATAGTTTTAAATCTTATGACCTTATTTTGACTGGTCATTGGCATTTATGATTTCTTTAAAGCTAAAACTCTTGTGTATGAACGTATTTCTCTCTGTGAAGTCTTAAACGTCCAAAGCAATAGACACAAGAGATGTGAAGAAAAGAGCGAGGGCAGAGGGTGAGATGCGCATGGATGACTTGCTGCAGTCACCCTTAAAGGGAACACCCCAAAAAAACAACATTTAAATTTGGTTCTATTAAATTGATCCTGTTTTCATAAAAGATTTAACCAGTGATATACCATGTTTGGTAAGTAAATCAGACACAAGCAGCCAGTTTTTTTCCCCAACTCATCATTATATTTAATTTCTTAAAAAACATCTATCCATCCATTTATCTTCTTCCAATTATCCGGGGCCGGAAGTCTAAGCAGAGAAGCCCAGACCTGTCTCTCCCCAGCCACCTCCTCCAGTTTGCCCGGAGCTACACCAAGGCATTCCCAAGCAGCTGAGTGTCCACTGGGAGGAGGCCCGGGTGGTTCAGGCATTTGACACTGTCAGATGCCTGAACCACCTCAACTGGCTCTTTTCGATGTGGAGGAGCAGCGGCTCTACTCTGAGCCCCTCCCGAATGGCCCGACTCTCTAAGGGAGAGGCCAGTCACTCTTCGGAGGAAGCCCAATTCTGTCGCTTCTATGTGCGATCTTGTCTTTTCAGTCACTACCCACAGCTCATGACCATAATTGAGGGTAGGGAGGTAGATTGATCGGCTAACAGAGCGCTTCACTTTGACACTCATCTCTCCCTTCATCATGATGGACCAGTTTGGCGTCTGCATCACTGCAATCACTCATGGTGCAGGAACTCGTCCCTGAGTGGGCACTCCACCCTTTTCCAGCTGACGACCATGGCCTCCGGAATGAGAATCATGTGCTGATTCTCATTTCCACCGCTTCACACTTGGCTGCGAACCGTTCCAGTGCAAGCTGGAGGCCATTACTCGATGATGCCAACAGAACCAAAACATCTGTATAAAGCAGACATGAGATTCTCTGTGAAAGCCTTCCACCGCTTGGCTACGCTTAGAAATTCTGTCCATAAAAATTCTAAACAGAATCGGTGACAAAGGGCACTTATTGTTAAAAATCTTTTGAAAACAAAACACCTTTGTCCACATAAAATGTTACTAATGTACTCTAAAACTAACCAACTTGCATTTGTTCTCACAGCATCACCTGCAGGGTTCACCAGCCAGAGATCAACCAGACCAGAGAAACAAAGATCCTCGTATCAGGTACACGGGGACTTGAACATCACACATGTACCTGCTGGCTAACAAAATAAGAGAAATGCAGCCTGTTGTAGGAAGTTCACTTACTTTTAAAAACTCCAATCTGCTCATGAACTGCAGATGCAATTAGTGTTAAACTCTGGAACAGTGCATCAAATGACAACAATCATGTTTATATAATACATTGTCCCTTTTTAACTAAAACAAATAAAAAAAGAACTACCACCATACATATCCAACCTCAAATCAAATCATATGCAATTTGATTAATCTGTTCATTAAATAAACAGTTTTCTTGCATTATCTCACAGCTGAGTTGTAGGAAGTTGAAGGTGATTCAATTATTTTCAGGTATAGTCTGAAAAGTCTTCCAATAATTAGCTCGGGAAACATCTTGTTGTAATAAAATAAAAACATAAATGTGTTTTATTTTGTATACATGGAGCCATTTACGTGATTATGCAACACTTCTTAAGAAAGGAAGCTGCTTAGTTTGCCATAGTTCCTAGATATTGGAAAACCAGTTCTATGTTGCAGACATCATGTTTGTGATTTAGCAGATAATGTGATCAGATGTTAACATCATGCATGGTGTTATTTCAGCCACCTGCAGCTCTGACATTTGCACCGCTGCCTTTGCTGCTGGAGGGCTGGCTTCTGTCTTATTTTCAGCTATTTTAGCTCTACTGATATATAAGGAACACAATAAATCAAGTAAGTCACTGTCTTCATTTAACAAAGATGATACAGTTAAAAAGTGAAGACATGAGCGAAGTGGTGAGCATCTAAGTGTTTTCTCTGCCTTGAAAAGGTTCACGTCTGTAGTGTCGTCCAACTGCCACAGGATGGCAGACATGGACCTCTCAAACAAGAACCACATGCTCAAAGTGCTGTTGCTGAGTACTTGTACTTAAAGACAGCTTGTTTCAGTAGAAAAAACAATAGCAACAGCTTTGCTTTTAGTGCTATCAAAAACTCATCAACCCACTCTTCAAAAGAAAAAAAAACAATGTCCTGTAAGACTTGTGAAAGTCTGTTAATGTCACATATTATAAAACAAAAGTTAGAAATATAGTTGCAGTGCTCTTAATGGCCAAAGGTGCACACATAGTGGCAGCTGTGGCTCAGGTGTTAGAGCGAGTCATCTGCCAATCGTAAGACTGGTGGATTCGTCTGACTGACTACGCGCTGAGGTATCCGTGTTCAGATACCGAACCCCATTTTGACCCCAGTGCATTCATGTAAATGCAATAAAGTACTTAAGCGCTGTATGAACACATGTGATTGGGTGAAAGAGACTTAGATGTCTGCTCAACTGAGTAGAAAGGTGATATACAAGTACCAGTCCATAACATTTACTTCTCCATAATCACCAAAATATCTTTATTTAGTATCTCTACTTGTTTCATGTCTATTCAGGGACACCTCTAGAAATCTTTCATATGGGGGCCAAAAAAATATCGGGGTGGCACAGCAAAGACAGAACAGTGAGGGACATCTAAAGTGACAAAAATGATATATGCAGGAATAAATAACAAGTTAATGTTTCAACTCATTGTAGGGTGTCTTGCCCTCTCTTGTGTTCACTTGTGTTCTTGGTGCTGGGGGTCACTTGGGGGGGCCAGACAATTTTGGTGGGTGCCCAGTGCCTCCCTTGGTGGTGGTCCTGTAACTGTCACCAATCGAAAAAAAGAAAGTACAACTATGCAGTGAAGTTAAGGACGGGCGACAAGCTTGTGAAAAGTTGCCTATAAGTGTTTTAATGTTTTTATTACCTTCAGATTCAAATGTTTGGTGGGAAAAATCTTCATTTTGTTGCTTCACAGCTAAAGTCACTTTAAAATTATGTCTTCTTTTACAAAAATAGTTTGGGTTGCTTTTACTTTCCCTTCTTGTTAATCCGTAAATTAATGTCACATTATTAAGGACACTTTTTTTTTTCTGTCTACACAGCCCAAAAAAAGAAGCGTCTTCACAGGAAGTCATCAGACCAAAGAAAGAATAGCAGCACTGAAAATATGTTAAACAGTTTAACTGAGCAGCTAAAAGAAAGATTGGCTGGACTCAAGTCAGAGCTTCAGGAGAAAGAAGAGATCATTCGCCAGCTAAAAAGAAATGATCAGCCGTCTCGTGCTGTTGCTACCCAGCATGACCAACCAATTTGGGGCCTTTTCACGTCCAAACCAGACATCCCCAAAAGACCTTTCAATCATTATTCTGACCTTGACTCCAACGCTAGTTACTGTGCTGATGACTATAATCCAAAATTCACAGCTTCAACCAAAACTTACCCTCCAAAATCTGGCAGCTTACACCACAAAGGTTCACATTTAGGAGTCAAGAGGCAAAACAGCAATCCAGCACCGGGCCAACCAATCCAAAGAAAACATCGCAACAGAAGTAGTCCTGCTATTATGTCTTTAGCGTTACCTAGCTTGTCTTTAACCAGCAATGCAGAGAAAATGCTGGACCACATTAGCAGCTCAAAGAGTGAGGCTGAAGCCCTCCTAGATCAAGATGCATTCTCACCACTGCATAGAAGTTATTCAGCAGGTTCTCATTTAGCTTGCAATAATAACCGCTTTTATGTACTGGAAGATTTAACTGAAGAGTCATGAGCTGCCAATTCACAAAAGGAGAACAAAAACTGGAAAACTTTCAGTTAACATCTACTAATGACTGCATCTTAGCCAGATGTGTTAAAGCTTGGCTTCAGAAACTAGAAGATATCAACTTTGAAATTACTTTGGCCTTATAGTTCTTCTTTTATAAGATTTTCATTTGGGTGTGCTATGGGGAAAAATCCATGTAAAGCATGGCTGGCATGCTGATGGATAACACTTAGACAGACATTCATGAACCCACTGTTTTAATTCCTGTTTGCTATTTGTATTTTTGTTTATGGATGGTTTTTTTTTTTTTTACACCAACAGTTATTTAAAAGGTAAGAGCTGAAAATGAAGTCTTGGGTTTTAAACTAATGAGCATTAAACATAGACTATTTGAATGAATTAGATTTGGATGTATTATATAACCAACATATTTTGTGTGTGTGTGTGTGTGTGTGTGTGTGTGTGTGTGTGTGTGTGTGTGTGTGTGTGTGTGTGTTGATGTTTTATTGAATCTTAGTACCTTAATTTTGATTTCTGTTTTACTGTATTGTAAATGTTGCTTTATGTTACCATAACATTTGATGTCAAAGGTTGTATTGAGGGTTTACATTATTTAAAACTGCTTTGTAATACAAATTTAAAATGTTCTATTTGGCTTAATGTTTCAGGTTTCAAAAGCTAAATACTTAATGAAATATTTGTATGTGTTATATAAACAAAAATGATCATTTTCTCAAGCTTATGCTTTTATGTCTTCCACACTCAAGTTCATTGTTTATTTCTTCAGACAATATTAGTCTGAAACCTGAAAGAAAATAAAGTGTGAAAACTACTGAAGTACAGGAAACCTCCAAAATTCACAGGGATTACATTCATAGAGCACCTGCGAATTGTGAAAAACTGCAAAAAATTCCTATTTTTTATAGTTCAACCCTTAAATGTGTATTTGGGTGGCATCTTTGGGCTTTAATAGGGAAAAAGAACACGAAAGCATTCAGTGCAACACTTAAAATGCGGAACTGCATCTGCCAGAGATGCAACAACATGTTGTTGCAGCTGAAAAGACATATCAGAATCAGAGAAACTTCATTAATCCCAAAGGGAAATTGAGCATGTGAAAATGATCCAGAAATACCACCTCCTCTGGGCAGGTTAGACATTTCCTGAATATAAGAAGCTAATGAAGTGCGATACTCTGACTTCAAACATGAATTAACTTGATGCTATGTGAAGAAAGTTTCTTTAACTACTCAGTTACTCACTTACATGCATGCATGTGAGCACACACACAGACCTTGCACAGTTTAAGAGTTTGTTGGATTTTCTAATCTTTATATTTTGACATACCTGTTAACAGTTGAGATGATTTTTAAGTTCTACTGAATCTTTATAGTTAAGAGCAATTTGAAAGGTAAAAAGAATAATACATTTAATATTCATCCGTTTTTCCTCATCTTATTTGGCATAAATCAATTGTTTGTTTGTTTTAATGTGAAACTGAGGAACATTTAGATGATCACCTTAAGGCAGAATACAGAAGAAGAGCACCCTCTTGTGGCGGAACTGAAACATTCCACTGTAAATGACGCTGTCAAACTCGTGACTGATGTCATTAATCTAATCATGTTCCTGCCTGCCTTCTCCGAGCCAACCAGGCTCTACTTTGCTTGCTTTAGTTCTTAGTGTTCTTCTGTCTTTCATTCTCCAATTAGTGCAATAAGCCTCCTGGACCCATCCAAGCTGCAATCTTCATCTTCACTCCCATGTAGAGTCTGGGGATCCTGTCCTAAATCATGTCACCACTGGGATTATTTCTGCTTTGATGGGTAGTTGGAGTCAAATTACCAAATAGCTTAATATAGTTCAGTATCTGAAAAAATTGTTAAGTGTTAAGTTTTTCTATTGAAGTATTATTGTGGATATTGCTGGATTGTCTAATTAAACGTAGGAAAAAAAAGAATCACTATATTTTAAGATAATTTTTAATCAGATTTTTCAGGTAGCTGTCACACCACCTTTAATGGCACATCTCATTCTAACCTGTTAGAATAAATGAATTCTCGTTTTGCAGTGTAGTCAGGGTTACACAAAAAAGTCTTCTAACAATTAATGAAAGGAAAAAAATCCAACACGGATCTGTCAGTGAAAGCTTGTCTAATACTATCATAGTTATGATAAATCTGTATTTTCTACTTTTTGTAGCTGAGGTCTTTTAATTATTATTTGTGAACCTGCTACATTAAATATTCATAAATATTTGTGTGTGTGTGTTTTAGCTCATCTCAGGAAATACCGCTCTAAGTAGAAGAGCGGAACCACCACCCACCCACTTGATTTGCAAATTCAATATTATGGACCTCCAGCCATCCTTTAAACGTCTTGGAGTTCAAGTTAGTGTTTTCATTTTTTGTTTTGTTGTTGTTGTTGTTGTATTTTACAGGGAAGTTAGAGCTGGTGTTGGCGTTTCATGTGTAAGCGAATGAGAAGTAAAAGTGTAGCAATCTTTAACACACCCACCCATAGCACACACCCAAGCCCAGGTCCAAAGTCTGAAGTTGACAATTCAGTTCTCATTCAGTGTGACTGTTTTTGCAAGTCTGATCTTAAAGAGTCGCTTGTGTCTGAGGAGAGAATGATTACTTTCGAAACATTTAACTGGTTTTATTAATAACTGTGTACTGATGATGTATCATCGTCTTCTCGTGATTGCCGGTCTGTTGTCAGCTTATATAGGTAAGAAAGAGAGCCGGGTTGCTTTAAATTAACGTTGCGCATGTCAAAGTTAAATTACAGTTATTCAAATGGAAACGTGACTTGAGAAACAAATTAAGCATTTCGCTGAAAGACAAAATTAATAGAACAGTTGACGGCAAAATGCTTTTTTTCTGCTGTTGGCAGAATAAGAATCACAGGAGCCAATCGATAAAACAACAAGCATGCGTTTGGATTTCTTTAAATGTCCTTATTTCTTTTTCTTTTTTTAACCGGAAAAGCCGGTTAAAGCCAGTAAAGCACATCACGAGGATGTTTCAGTGTATGTACTGAGGAGATGCAAGCAGTACTGCTACTGTTTATCTTCCACTGCTATGGGAAAGTGTTTATATAAACTGCTTCACCTGATGCCGCTACCTTTTGTAAGTCAATTAGCTGGAAAATGATGTCCGATCAAAACGTTATTAATAAAATTTGTGGATTATATTTCTGACACTTAGAAGAAGAGCAGAAAAAGTTCCTCTTGGGTGTTATAGGTGGGATTTTATATCATGTATGCATACAGTAACAGGAATGTATGATTATGTATATAACCCCAAGTATAATTCATCTGCATGCATGAACTGAGTGAAATGTAAAATTATAACTGTGTATAAGTTTAAAGTTCCTGAAATTACTTTTCTTTCTCATTTTTAAACAGTTTAAACATCAGCAGGTTGTCTTAACCACGTCTGCATGTCTTAATGCAATAATTTGTCGCCATGTGATTCGTGTGAATAGATATTTGCATTAACATGCAGTTGCACAGCTGTACCTAAAAACTGGCTGGTGAGTGTGTACATGTGTTATTGACATGACATGTTTATCTTAATTGAATGTCACAGTTTTCTGAGTCCTAACAAAGTGAACATACAGTATGTTTGTGTGGGACAGTGTGGGACATCTTTATATAAAAACTATACATCTTACAGGTTTGGGGTCTTCCCCAGCTTACCTCATGAACTATACCTTTCCTTTTCTGTCAAGAAGTGGAACAGTGTTGTTCACTGATGTGCACCCCTAGTTCAACCTGTGTTTTTTTTATTGGTGAACAATATCTTAATCATCCTAAACCAATCAGGAACACTGTGCAAAGTTCACCACATGGACTCGTCCCAATAGTTGTACCATTACCCAAATACTATGCATTTCGTGTGAACCCCAACAGAAAAGTCAGTGCATATCAAATGTTTATGAGGAAATCGATGAGAAATGCATTCGAGTGACTAAGCCTCCAATGTACTTGCATCACAGAAAACTACAGCTGTAATTTATGCAGCTGAGAAGATCATTAGAAATGCAGCTGATTGTAGCGTTTAAAGTGCTATGAAAAAAAAACAGCCTTGCCAGTCTTGGTGCTCTTTTTCAGTTGGGCTGTCATTAGGGTGGTAATTTTCAAATATTACCTAAATTAACTTCAATTTCAGGAGCCTTGAGGAGTCAAAAAGAATTTTCAAAATTTTAAAAGGTTTTTTTCTCCTATTGAAGTCAAAGGTTTACCTCTATCTTTGTTGTGACAGATTTATGCCCTTACAGATTTAACATGGGGATAAAAACATATAGGTTATACTTCATTTTCTCTGTAATGTAATTGTAATCCTACTGGTCAATATGCAGAGTATTGACCAGTATTTTAAAAAGACTGGTAAATTGCAGAGTTTGCCTTGTAGCTCTCGGCTCTCTTCACCTATAACACATAGAATAATGTAAAGGAGGCAATCCAGATGGAGTTTGCACACAGCTTTATTAGTATAAATATGGTTGATTATTCCTCTTGTGGGTTTTTTTCTAGGTGAATCCCGTGCTCATGGTCAGCCACTGCACGTTCTTGCCTTTGCTGGTGGAGATGTTATTCTACCGTGCAGTTTTAATATCTCTGACAACACTGACTTTCCGACTGTTGAGTGGTCCAAGGAAGGCTTGAAGCCAGATGTTGTCTTCTTGTACCGGGATGGTTGTGAGGCCTACGAGATGAAGAATCCAGCCTTCGATTACAGGACAAGCCTCATCGTGAAAGAGCTGAAAGATGGAAACATTTCATTACGGATCTCCAATGTGCAGGTGTCTGATACTGGAAAGTACCAGTGCCTCATATTCCAGAAAAATGCCATCAGGAAGGTTACAAAAGTGGAGCTGGTTGTGGGTATGTCTACTAATGTTCATTTCCACATTGGTAATTCGGCTGTGAACTGTGTAGTCCACCAGCCTGAGAGTTGAATCCTTGCCCATTTATTATATGTATATTAGAGTCAGAGCTCTTAGCAGCATGTAGTTTAATTATGAAGTAAAGCTATGCACCAAGTCTTATAATAGAGGATGTGTAAGGCTATAAAAGACCCTTTTTTATAACTTACCTGTACTACATTTTTAGTTGATGCTGGGTTAGGGTTTAGAAACCAAAACTGTTCAATTAGGCTTACAATAAGACAACCGACTTTGGTTTTCCATGGTGACATAATGTAGATATTACAATCCTTTTTTTATTTTATATAACATTTTGCTTGCCATGAGTTTGGAGAGCTGTTTTATCCGATATATTTTTACCAGGATAAGCTATTCACATCATCATCATTCAGAGGACTTGTTCTTAAGCAGGACCAGGTTCCAATACATCCTATTGACTTGATTGAAGTTGGGATTCTTTTTCATGAACTGATCATGTTTCTCTTTCATTGCAAGGAAAAGGCTTGTTAATGCCACTTTTTTACCCTTCCTGGATTACATTGGTATCATTTACATGAATGCCTCTGCTCACTATCTTCATCTGTTGGATTCTGTCCATCATGGGGCGTTAAGATTTATAACTGGCTGTAAACTTTTAGCTCACCACTGTGCTCTATGTTCACTGGTTGACTGGTCCTCATTGGCAGCATGGTTCATTGGTATCATTTTATCTATCAATCTTTTTCTCCTTTACTGACCTTTTATTTATCAGAGTACATATTTAGTCATAGACTGCAGCGTTGGGACATCATTACATTTACTGTTCCAATAAGTTTATACGGAGCTGGGAAAGAGGGCATTCTCCTTTTCTGCCCCATCTTCATGGAATACATTACAGAGTGATTTGAAGATCTCTTAATTGATTTCAATTGCAGACTTCAAAAGATGTAGAAATGTTTTTTTGTGAAATCATCAGTGGGAACTTGTTCTTGTTTTTGATATGACTGTGCACATTAAATAAATTTAGCTATTTTATTGTTTTCATTTTAATACTATTGTTATACGGTGCATGTTAAAAAGCAAACAAAGAGTATTATATTAGCGGTTAATGTGGAAATCAGAGGCATTAGGTGTGGAGGTCAGTCATGAACTATATTCAGAATCACCTTGTTTTTTTGGTTAATTAGTACATTCATATGTCGCATTTGATCTTAATGGGCCACAAAATATTATCTTTTTCTGAGTCATTTTTTAAGCTTGAAGTACAGCAACAGATTCATATCTTCTACCAAGCCTCTTAGTTCAAAGTATAGATATAGATCTGACTATATGGTCAGGTGTGGCATTGCAGAGAGAACTGGTTTGTTATTAACCTCATGACAATTGCCCAACAGTGAATTGGTCTGCAAAAACATATCCAGTATTTCCCCAGCTTGTTTAATCTTTGCCAGTGTTGAATGAAGTGTTTCCTCAATGACTAAAAATGTCAACACAACCAAAACCATGATAATACCTCTACCATGTTTATCAGTTAAATTTTGGTCTTGGTGTGTTATGAAACATCCAAGTATTTTGTTAGTTGAATTTGAAATTAAAACGTGCGTGCTGACCTTTAAACAGCACCAGCCATATCTAGTGTTTAGTCTTAAAGATGGTCATATAACCAGCTATATTTAGTTTCTTGCTGTTGCTTTTTACTACTTGACAGAATTGCATATTTTATGATATTAATGATATTTGATAAATATGGGATCTAAGCTCCTGCAAAAGTTAAAGATTGGTTCACACAAAATACATTTCCTTTCCACAGGGCACAGAATTCGTTTTTTCAGATGAAGGGACACCTTGACAAACCACAGTCATCTACTTTGGCTTGGCTCCATGTAGCTTTTGAAAAAAAGTAGTTTACTTAATGAAAAGCACAGCTTCTTAAAATTATTGTACGGTTAAAGACCCTTTCAACAATAATAACCTTGAGACAACTGTTACTGTGATTTGTCACCATATACAGTGGCTTGCAAAAGTATTCGGCCCCATTGAACTTTTCCACATTTTGTCACATTACAGCCACAAACATGAATCAATTTTATTGGAATTCCACGTGAAAGACCAATACAAAGTGGTGTACACGTGAGAAGTGGAACGAAAATCATACATGATTCCAAAAATCTTTTACAAATAAATAACTGAAAAGTGGGGTGTGCGTAATTATTCAGCCCCCTGAGTCAATACTTTGTAGAACCATCTTTTGCTGCAATTACAGCTGCCAGTCTTTTAGGGTCTGTCTCTACCAGCTTTGCACATCTACAGACTGAAATCCTTGCCCATTCTTCTTTGCAAAACAGCTCCAGCTCAGTCAGATTAGATGGACAGCGTTTGTGAACAGCAGTTTTCAGATCTTGCCACAGATTCTCGATTGGATTTAGATCTGGACTTTGACTGGGCCATTCTAACACATGGATATGTTTTGTTTTAAACCATTCCATTGTTGCCCTGGCTTTATGTTTAGGGTCGTTGTCCTGCTTTTGCAAGCCACTGCAAATAATTGAATTGTTTTTAACAGCAGTTTTTATGGGATATGTGTCACTTAGAGTGCCTTTCATTCTTCTTCAGAAGCAAGTTCTATAAAAAGATTTAGGATTAGACATCATATATTTTAGTATAAAAACAAGAGTAGAACAAGCAATAAATTAGGATACATGTGTGGCAGATACATAAATCTGTTTTTGTTGCTTTTACAGTGGCTGTTTCGGAGCCAAAGCTTTCTGTGATTTCAGTGGAGGGCGGTGACATTGCTCTGCATTGCGAAGGAAACTGCTGGCTGCCAGAGCCTCAGATAACATTTCTGGATGACAAAGGAAAAAAGATCTCTGAGGAAAATCCAAAAAGAGAACAAGATGCCCGTGGATGTTTCACTGTGACACGAAAAGCCACTCTGCAAAGAGCTACCAGCAGGTTATACATATATACTTACACTTTCTAAAACATCTATAAAGTGGTTTAGAAATGAGGAAACAAAATATTCATCTTGGCATTAATTTTTTTTACAGTACTCTGCAAAACATTTGAACCTCTCTCTTTCTATTCTGCCAGGAAGATGGTAAAACACAGCTTTAAAAAATAATTATTTTGCAGGACACTTCACACAATGAAAAGGTCACAGTCCACGAGGACACTTTTTCCCATATAAATGAAGACTGGCTCAAGACTTTTGCACAATACTACAGATGATGTTTTTACTAACCACCTAACAGTAAAATGAGCTTTTCACTAATATAACACTAATTATGTCATTTAGTGTCACCTGCAGAGTTCATCAACCAGAGTTTAACCTGACAAGGGAAACAACAATCCTCATACCAGGTATGCAGGGACTTCACTGTGACATGTGTACATCTTACACCTAAAATCATGTTTTATTTGCATTTTTCATCTATGTGAGGTTTATGTTTTAGAGTATTTTACATTTTCAAAATATTCCAAGTTATTTATAAAACCGCACAGTGTTATGTCATTTTAGCTGGCTGTATGAAATCTGATCTTCAAATGGTTGTCATCACCATTGGAGGAACAGCTGGATTTCTCTTAGCTGCAGCTGGACTGATTGCTCTTTTGTTTAAGCCATGTGGCAAATTTGGTAAGTAACAGTTCTCAACTAAAAGACGAAAACAAAAACAGTGCTACAGCAAGGCAAGCCACGGAGCCATATACTTTTATATATACTGAGCAGCTTAGACATATTTTATAGTGAGGTATGTCCAGTGATCAGTAATCAGTGTTGGGAAGTGCACACACTGATTCTTAATAACATTATGACCACTGATTTTGTCTTCATCATAGCACCTGTTAGTGGGTGGGAAACAATATGGAGCAAGTGAACATTTTGTCCTCAGAGTTGATGTTAGAATCAGAGAAAATTGGCAAGTCTAAGAAATTGTAATGGTTAGGCTAGTCAGAGTATTTCTAAAACTGCAGATCTTGTGCAGTGTTTCTAGTCTGGAGTGGTCAAAATCTATGAAAAATGGTCCAAGAAAGGAACAGTGGTGAACCAGCAACAGGATCATAGGTGGCCAAGGTTCACTAATTGTTGTGGGAAACACGGGCTGGTCTGTCTGGTCCAATCCAACAGACACGCTACTGTAGTTCAAATTGCAAAATAAGTTAATGCCTGTTCTGATAGAAAGGTGTCAGAATACACGGTGCATTGCAGTTGCATAAGGGGCTGCATAGCCAAACACCAGTCAGGGTGGCAGTGCTGACCACTGTCCAGCACTGAAAGCACCAACAATGGACGTATGAGCATCAGAACTACACCACAGAGCAATTGAAGAAATGGCCAGCTGGATGGCCAGCTTTGTTTGTGTTGCTTACCTGGGGAACACCTGGTATCATGGAGAAGAGCAAGCTGTCAGAGGCAATGTGATGCTTTGGACAATGTTGGGAAACCTTGGGTCCTGCCATCCATGTAGATGTTATTTCGATGTACCACCTGCCTAAACATTGTTGTAGACAATCACCCTTTCATGTGAAAGGTGTTCCCTGATAACTGTGGAACCTTTTGGCAGGATAATGCACCCTACCACAAAGCAAAAATGGTTCAGGAATGGTTTGAGGAGCCCAACAATAAATTTGGGGTGTTGACTTGCCCTTCAAATTCCCCAGATCTCATTCCAATCTGTTTGTCTGTTTGACATGCTGGACAAATAAGTCCTGGGAATTCTTTTCCCAAAACAGTGATTGGGAAAGTGTTTTCTGAAGTCATAAATAAAGTGAAAAGCAGGGTAATTCTCTTGTAGCTGTATACATCTTGGTTTCTTTCTACAACTAGATTATTCAGCTGATTATTTTATTTTATTTTACAGCTATTGTAAAGCAGCTAGAGACCAAGAAGTCATCAGATCGAAGTATAACGTGTGAAAGCTACCACCTACTGACAACGGACAACTTGGTAAATGGCCACAATGGGCAGATGAATGAGTTTCTTATGGACGATGAGACCATAAAAATACAGAACAACAAAGTTACTCACTACGACAGGGCAACAATTGTTCGACGCCATTCCACAACCACAGGAGATGTTCCAAAACCCTCACAATTATTCTTAAATCATAGCCCTGACATTAACAACGTCACCAGTGTGTACAATCCAAACCCATCTTCAGCTTCAACCAGCATTAACACTACAAAATCTGGCAACTTACTCAAAAGCAGGGGTTCGAAAATTGTTATCAAAAGACAAGACAGCTTTCCAGACCCTGGTCACATATCTCAAAGAAACCACCGTATGTACAGCAGTCCAGATATTTTACAACTACATTCATCAACATCCAACCCTTCTTCTGCTCTCAGTAGCCACCAGATGATCAACTCCAGTGTCTCACCGCATCGAAGCACCCGCCTTCCTCAGCGTAGACACTCCTCAGTACTTCCACATTTAACAGAATTCAATAACCATCACAACCTCCTGAGAAATTTACCTGAAGGAGATGAACAGAAAGGTTTATTAAGAAATGAAAACAAAAGGAAACGTAAATTGTACTAGAATAAGTGCATGGCAAGGTAATGCTCACTTGGTTCAAATGATTGAAACTCCTTAACTGAGCAATAGGTGCTGAAATTTAACACCAGTGACTGAAGCGTGGAGTAGGAGCTTGACAGTCAGCTGCAGTGACGTGAGTATTGCACTGGCTGTTGTGGTGCCTCGGTGTTGTTGGAAAAGGGGGGATCTTGGCATCACTGCTTAGATTGTTACCTCTAGATAAGAGTTCAAATAAGTAGTAGAAAAATGGAATTTAAAAGAACTGAGCCAGCCCGGTGGTGTATTTCTAGAAAACTAAGCTAGTCCTACAGAATCAGAATCAGAATACTTTATTAATCACTAAGGAAAGTATGTAAGAGATACAGGTCTTTGATTTTTTTTATTTTTTTATTTTTTGCATTACCATTTGCAAAATCACAGAGACCATGATGCTTTACCATGATTTGGGGGAAAAAACAAAATGTTCTGTGCTAAAATTAGCATGGATATAGGAGATCTTTTCCAAGAATCTAAATCAAGTAAGCTCACTCTCTTCTTTTTTTTTTTAATTGTTATTGAATTATTGTATATATCATGATGTATTCATCCTGCTCATACATTAACCTTTTTGTTCTTTAATTAAAAATATTTCCAGGTTTTTGCATAAAATGTGCAAAAGGGTATCTTTGTATTTCTGTAATTGAAAGGTTACATTTGCTAAACTTGGACAGTGAGCTCGGTTTCAGTGGCTCATGTAAAAATGTTTGTCATCTATCATCTGTAATCCCAAATGATATCATTTTTGTTTGGTGATGTTTTTGCACAAGGGCATGCATTCATTTAAGTTATTATTAAAATGTAACTTTCCACCAACTTCACCCAGCTGTGAAAGTAGTTTACAAATCTCTCAGCACAATATGATTTTCTCAAATATGTATGTATGTATGACAAACAGACAGGGTGACACCATAGACAGACAGAGACACAGACCAAATATAACACATAGAACCCAAACAATAATAATCATCATCATAATAAACTAGAAAATGATAAACTAAAAGCGCTGGGTCACCGACCCAGGACCATGACAAAAGATACCCATAGTAAACTACAGTTCGTTGAGTGGGATGCACACAGATTAATTTAATGTTTGACAGAGTAGTGGATCTCTTGGAGGACCAAAGGGAAGATTCATTAATGTAGTAAAGAAGGACATGCATTAAAGATTAAATCTGTGATTTTTTTCCCCCAACACATCCTTGTGTTTTTCTTAGTAGCATATGTATAAAAGCTGTATTGATGTATAAGGGGAACAAAAAAATGAGGTTAGTCATCGTCTTCAATTAAAAAAAGATGGTAGGCTGAGAAGTTGAAGGCATGCCGAGTGTTTAGCAGCCGAGTTTTCCCTCTGCCTCGAAAAGCTTAACATTTGTAGTGTCCTCCAACTGCCACAGGATGGCAGACCTCTCCAAGAAGAATCACATGCTCAAAGAGACCACAGACCTCAAAGCACTGTCACTGATTTGTCAATGATGTGGTTCATTCTTAATGCTCTCATACTGAATGCACACCAAAGTATCAGATAGTGAACCTCATTTTGACCCCAGTACATTCATGTAAATGTTAAAAAGTGCTGAGACATAAGCCCAGCATGAATGTGTGTGACTGGGTGAGTAAGACTTGTAGAAAGGTGATATAAAGGTGATATACATGTCCATTTACCATTTACTTACTTCTCCACAATCACTAAATATCTCGATTTATATGGGGGCTTATATTATTTAAAACTGCATTGTGCTAAATATCTGTTGTGTAACCAAAACGTTAATCTAGTGTTAAAATGTTAAATTAACACCTGGAAGAAATAAAATATGAATTCTACTGAAATTTAAAAAAGCACTTTTCCAATTTCTTTATCAGTGGAAAAAAATGTTAAAGTGCAAAAGGGTCGGTTGTTATGAAAGTGGTTAGCCATTTCAGTGAAAAGACATTAGCTGTGCTTGCTAGGCTAGCAACTGCTTGTGTGATTATTTGTTGTCTACTAAAAGACCATCCAAGAAGATGTTTGTTACCAGTTCTGACAAATTCTGTCATTTTATTAGTCTGTCATTGTGTTCATACCTGTTGTTTATGCATGCATCTCACTGGCAAGCATTAGTAACAACAGAGCATTCAATCTTTGGATACTTTTAGCTCAAAGAAAAGCTGCAATGCTAAAACTAGTGCTTCAGAATGGTTGCTAATAGTGATGTGTCGGTCGCGAACGAAATGGCTCCTAGAGCCGACTCTTTGAAGTGAACGACACAAGGTTTTTTTTTTCTTTTTTCTTTCTCTCTCCCTCTCTCTCCCTTTTTTTAGCTTCACTCCGCACAGGACTTGTGCTTTGCGCTGGGAAGAGGGGCGGTAGTTACACTCACAGTAACACAGGACCAGAGCAGGAGGGAAAGAGAGCCAGAGACAACAACGTCACGTTAGAAAGGTGTAGTAATCATTCACAACTATTTTCAGTTGCGGATGATAAAGGATTCAGAAAGTTTATTAATGAAGGCCCATATGACAGAGAATATGCATCTTCTTTTTGTTTTCATATTTTAATTTATATTTAATTGTGTTGTGGTTTGCAGTGTTTTATGTTGTTTCACTTTAAATTTGTTTAAAAGGAAAAAGCTGAAAATTTAAATAGTTAAAAGTTGAAATGGAAATAGTTGGTTTTTATTATTATATGATTTATTTATTACATTTTATGTGGAGTGAATAAATAAAAGTATATTTAAAGTATATTTACGGCACGTACAAACCCCAAAGCACGTAAAAACTCAGAAGCAAGGACAAACTCCGAAGCACGTACAAAACCAAACAGAAGTGCTCCAGAATGCTAGGGACAGTGTTGAGCTTTTATTACCTAGTGGCTACACAAGCCAGCAAGTACCAACGACCGGATTTGGTGTGTGGTAGTAACAGTTTTTTTTTTTAATTATCTGAATATATATGAGTGCTTGTGTATAAATACACAAACAATACACATATGCTTTCAATTGTGTAATTTAAGTGATCTAGGTAGCTCTGTTTTGGAAGTTCAGTTAACGCTAGAAATGTGTTTGTATGTGCTTTGTCTCTAGGGCCACCACATATATTTATATATAAACATATATAAATAAAACCACTTTTTTTACATTAGTAATTCCTTTTGTGCATAATTTTTAATTGTTGTTAATAATAAATAAATTAAAGCAACAAAACAACCTGGAGAGCTGGTTGGGAGCCGAAAGAGCCGGTTCTGTAAAAAGAGCCAGAAATCCCATCACTAGTAGCTCATAAATCAGCCCACAAATCAGCAGCTGATATTAACTCTTAGATCCACGAGTGACTGGACTCTACATTTTTAAATAAGTTAGTCAAACATTGCTGTTTTCTTGCCTTATCTGCTCGCTGTTTAAATTGTGACAAACTACCTGTTTCGAGCTACAATCACTACACACATACTGTTTACTTTACTTTACAACTTTACGACCAGTGTTGGTCAAGTTACTTGAAAAAAGTAATCAGTAACTAATTACTGATTACTTCCCCAAAAAAGTAATCCCGTTACTTTACTGATTACTTATTTTCAAAAGTAATTAATTACTTAGTTACTGAGTTACTTTTTAAAAACACGATTTACAACCTGAAGAGGTGATAAAGCGATAGATCTTTCAGCCCAATTCTACTTTTTCTGCATAATCCATCATACAAAATGTAATCAAATGGAAAAGTCTCTTTTTTTAACTTGTTTTATCAGTTTTAATCTTTTAACTTTATGCATCAAGCAAAAATTTAATTATATGCAACATTCTCTGACTTGAATAAATTAGTTTAACATTTAAAGCTATTTTCTGCACATTCCAGTACATAAAATAAAATATTTTTTGTGTTTACACTCACTCTTTCAAATAGATGCAAGTAAAACACAGCAGAAAATAAATAAAGTCAAAGACTCATCGGTGCTGTTGCTCTATTTTCACCTGTATAGCAGGACTGCGGTAGGCGGAGGTTTACCCTGGTGCAGGTGTGCCGCGGTCAGTTGAAGAATCCACGACTTTCTCTGTGAGTTTCCCATTACGTCATGGCGCACTCGGTGCTTGCTTGGAAGTTTAGGGGTTTTTTTCGCTGTAAAAAGAAGTTTTCTTCCCACGCACGATGGACGCTAATGTTTTTGTCACTTTTTATGGAATCAAACTCAAAGTAAGGTCAGTACTTCCACGCTTTAAACGCTGCACGCTCATACTCTCTCCCGCACTCGATATGTGATCCATTGTTGATCTGCAGACAGCTGTTGTCACTAACGCGCACTTGCTGATGTCACTGTCGTGAGACATTCTCGCAAAAAATCACGGTTTTAGTAACGCAGTAACGCAGCGTTCCTACGGGAAAGTAACGGTAATCTAATTACCGTTTTTGCAATAGTAATCCCTTACTTTACTCGTTACTTGAAAAAAGTAATCAGATTACAGTAACGCGTTACCCATCTCTGTTTACGACCTTTGTTTCTAGGAAACTTATGATACCTATCGGAGGATCATTTTTGACCCACTTACACATTTAAGGGTTAAGGTGGCTGCTCGCATCTTGTAAAAAAGATAAATTGGTGTAAGGGAGATCAAATCAAGTAATGGAACCAGCATTTATATGCATTAAAACAGATGATACTGTTGATATATGATTGCATTACTTGCATAGGCAACTTCTTGGGTTGTTTTATAGTTTGGTGTACTTTCCCCGAAATAAAATCGATGCATTTAGTAAGCAGGTCAGTTGCATTAATCAAATCAGTCGCATGCCATGATAACTGTTGATGAGCAAACACATTTCGATGTGTTTCCCGCAGCAGCTGCCATCAAACAAAACAACCACGCCTACCAAAATCTTCAGGAAGTGAGAGATCAGCGTCTGTTTTTCTGTTAGTTGGTGTTGACACAGGATGCAGTTAACACCATTCTGCCTGATGCTGAGTGAGTACAAAATTCAACATTTAAGGATATTTTGAACAATTTTGTACAATTTTTTTTTCTTATAATCCATCATTATCCCTGCTTACACTGTTATTTCTTAAACACTGCTTTTATTCGGTCCTTAATAAATTATTTTCATTCTGGTTTTTTTTTTGGTTGTTGTTTTTTTGTTTGTTTTTTTAATTTTCACCCTTTTCTTGTCTCCTTCTCTCTCCCTTCCTTCCCTACAGCCTGTCTTCAGGTCAACCCTGACAGGTCTCAGTTCTTCAGGTATGACAACATCTCTTTGAGCTGTGGCGAACAGTTGAACAACACTGGTTGGAAAGTGAAGAGGAAAACGCTCGCAGGGGGGACCAGACCCTGCTCCTCTGGCTGGGGCTATGCCTCCTCGGGTTCGACTTGCATCATCGGACAAACCTACCCACCAGACAGCGGTGTGTACTGGTGTGAGTCTGTCAGTGGGGAGCAGAGCAATGTGGTCAACATTACCATTACTGGTATGAATAACACTACGTTAAGTTCTGCTATGCAACATTTAAACTTAAAGTCACACTTATTAAGGCAGATCATTTAGAAACGAAGCAAAGAAAACCTATAAAAATGACAAATCTTGATTTTCTGCATTTTCCAAAGATCAGCCTCTGATTTTGGAGAGTCCTGCCCTCCCCGTGTCTGAGGGTGCCACTGTAACACTGCATTGTACACCTGAGACAAAGTCCTTCAACCAGTTTTTTGATTTCTATAAAGATGGCCACTGCATCAAAAGGAACTCCACAGGAGAAATCACCATTAAAAGGGTTTCTAAATCTGATGAAGGACTCTATAAATGCAGCATTTCAGGAGGTGAAGAATCACTAGGCAGCTGGCTGGCAGTTGATGGTGAGCAACAAAAATCCCATCACATACACAATGTTGAGCAATTTAAAAATTTTAAGCATTTTAAGAAAAAAGAAATTTAAAAAAATGGCTGTTAGAGGAATTATATCTAAATCTCCAAAATTTGCATATTTGTCTGTGTTTTGTACATCTGCAAATGATGAAGAGAGAAAAACATTTTACCCCTAAAAAAGACACAATTAAAGAAAACATGTATTTAATAAAGCATTTAAATGTATAATTTCCATGTTCATCTCTTTACAGCTTCATCTCAGGAGTTTCCTTCATCTACATCTGCAGCTGAACCGGCCGCTCCCTGCTCTTTTTCTGTCTTAAGACTAGTATTTCACCTGTTGGTGGGAACGCCTTACCTGGTGTCCACTGTTCTACTGGGGCTTATATACCGAGACAGGAGGAGAGGTAAAGTAAACCCTGCAAGTGTGTAAGAGGTATTTCTTATCAGATTGGGTTATAACAACAACAACATGTGCTATCTGCTAGTAAACTGTTTTCTGGAGGCTTTTGTTTGTTGTCAGTGACAATTTCTGTTAATCAAAACTGTTGTCTGAAAATAGAATGTTACATAAAATAGATATGTCATCTATTGTTGATTATTTTGTTGTCTTCATTTTTTTTTTGCATATTTGGCACAGTGACATGCATCAAATCATTAAGAAAATAATAGTCCAATGTATCCAAACCTGTTCATTTTAAGAATTTCCTTAAACAGAACCTTTGTGACAAAGTGAATCAGCCTAAAGATTACAAAAAGCAACAGATCATGCCACAATCTACAGGAACACCGCAAGCGAGGTCACAAAACACCATCTAAAGAACTGCAGCCTTCACTTGGTTCAGTAAAAGTCAGAATTCATGATTCAACAATAAGAGAATGGATACAAATTGTATTCATGGGAGAGTTCTAAGTAAATCACTGCTAACCAAAAAGAAAGGCTCATCTCACAGTGTCAAAAACATCTCGATGATCCCCAAAACCTTTGGCAAAATAATGTCTGGACTCACAAGACCAAAGTTTTTGGAAGGTTTTCTCATCTCACCTTTTCTCAGCATAAGAAGATCATCATGCCATCAGTCAAACAAGGTGGTGGTAGTGTGATAGTCTGGGACAACTTTGCTGCTTCAAGACCCGGACATCTTACCATAATTGATGGAACCATGAATTCTCCTCTCTACCAGAAGGCCCAGCCATCAGATTAAGCTTATATATATATATATATATATATATATATATATATATATATATATATATATGCACACAAAATTTCTCCACAGCAATGTCACAGGCTCACTGCCAAATGTTTGATTCCGCCCTTACTGCCAAGTAACTATTAGCTCTGAAACATTTAAGTGTGACAAATATCAGTAAAAGAAAGAAAAGCATTGAAAATGGAATGCAAATCCTTTTTTTTCACTGTACTGTACATATAATTTGGCCACTAATTCAAATTCAATTCATAAAAGTCTTCATAAAAGTGGCTGTAGCGGTAGAGCTGGTCATCTACTGATTGGAAGGTTCGTGGTTCGATTCTTGGCTTCCCCCAAGTCTGCATGCCAAATATCCTTGAGCAAGATGCTAACCCCATGTTGCTCTCCGATGATCCATCGAGTGTGACTGTGTATGAATGTTAGATAGGCTAACAGCTTGGAAAAAGTGATTGGGTGAATGAATTATTTGTATAAAGCACCTTGAGTGCTCAATTAGACTAGAAAAGCACTATATAAGAACCAGTCCATTTACATTAATGCACAATTTTAGAATTCATAAAAGGGAGGCTTTTGGAAACTGTTTGGTTTCAGCGCTTACATCAAATAATCAAATCATCCATGCCTAACTGTGTAATGTCATCCTCCTTTTGTTGATATGATGGCAATGGATAATACTCCTTAAAATCTGCTCACCTAATGCTGTATTTGTAGTTCACTCTACGATATATTGACTACATATGTGTGTGTGTGGGTGTTGCTGTGTGTGAAGTTGGAAATAGAGATAAAGGAAAGTAGATATGTTCATTTTCTTATGTCAAATATAACATTTGTATGTTCGTTTTCACATTATACATGTTTTAATGGTTGCCGGAGGGCTTTAACTTTAAATTTTTAAATTTTTAAATTGTATTTCCTGTCTGGCTTTATCATTTTACAGTATTAACTGAAGGTGGACGGCCTCCACAACATAATTCTTGGTTATAAGAACTAATAATCTGGTTTCAAATGGTGCTACAAAAGTGTGAATTTGAGCTTTCATAATGAGACTTTATAAATCATTGGTTGATCTCACGGTGGTCATGTCCATTTTTTTATACTGTGCTCATGAGCAATAGATGTTATTGGTAGAAAAAAGTCTGTTCTTTAGGTGCCACGTTATTATAAAGCAGCCATGTTTTTTCTGGTGAACTGTGTTTTGACACCAGCTGCTGAGGTTATTGAGGTTTGCAGGTAAATTCCAAAGTTACAATGTGGTATTGCAGGTGACCTTTGACAAACAAGTTACTTCTAGAAAAATGAGGCAATCTTGATCTGATTAAAAACCTTTTACTGCTGTTTGCTGACGACTGTTAAGACAAAAGCTGCAAGAATTCATGTTGCTGTTCTGTTTGTTTTTTCTTCACAGCAGCTCAGAATGCTGTGAAGAGAATGAGCACGGATCATGTCATCATGGAAATGGTTGTTTAACCAAACAAGCTGATGAACATGTACCACGGGGTGTCCTGAACGTGGGTATTCATTTTTCACCAGCTTTCAGTTGACATTTGCCAGCATTTATCTGTGCAGGGCCAACGGGGACCGTAGTGTCATTCAAAAAAAAAGAGCTGAGGCCTGCGCAAGTGGTCTGTTTGTAACACTTCTACAAACTGAGTCTTCTAATAACTAATGTTATTGTCTTGCTGTATTCTGCCACAGTATTTCATGTTTTGCATTGTTATTGTGTGTGTGCAAGCCCATCACCATGTTGTTTACTTTGTTTATCAGGAAAACAGTAGTTACTATCTGAATATCAGGATAATGTTTTAATACGACTTCATGTTCACTAACACTTGAGTATAAACCTTGGTTTTTATCTCAAAGGGTTTTTCCTGTCCTGATGCCACTGCGTGTGCCTGCTGCGCAATCTTTCTTCATATCTTACCACTTATAGCCCTTTCAACAGTATCTCAGGTCGACCTGATGTGGCTCTAATCGACTTTAATCATTTTCCATTAAAAGGACCACTTAATAGCAATGTGGACAAAAGACCCATAACATCATCTGTATGTGACGCCAACACCACGACAGGTTGAGGCGATGGTTCACCTGCTTCGATGTATGACACCCGGTCATTGGGGACTATTGATGAGTTAGGCTCAGAGAGAAAGGTTTGAATTCAGTTAACATCCACTCATTTGAATGGAATTTTTATCTGTTTGGAAAACCAAAAATGAATAACCAGAGTGCAAAACGATGCATACTTAATTTACTTTTTTAGCATCTAGCTAAAACAAACCATGGGTTAATAACCCTAGATGGGTCACCAGAGACCTGTTGAATGTTAGGAGTTTAAAAACAGAAAGAGCAAGTGTGTGTTTAGAGGAGACAAAGATGTGTCTTGGTTTTTATTCCTGTAATGAGATTTTTTTAATCAAATTTTTGTTTTTGGTTTATTTTAAAACAGTGGTAAGGTTTTGAATTAATATTTGATATGTTAGGTTCTTGTCAATAGTTTTTCACCTATTATGATCTTTTTGTACAGATTTAACCGATTTTTTAAAAATTGTTTTAGTTGTATTCTTAATTTCATAGCAAGAATAAATATATTTTAAAAATAAATTTCATGTCTGGACATGAAGAGATGCCTCTGATTCATTCTTGTGTTGTTGGTTCGTCTGGAGTGGTTCTTTTGTTTTTTCTCACTATTAAGGTTTTCATGACCAGTTTCTCCGATCACATTATCAACCCTGCCGAGTGACTTTTCTTAAAATCACAGAAATCTTAGGACTGAATAAATGTTAGTAAGCTTTCCCAGGTTCTGTGTTTTGTTGCTCAACAAAGGCTGTTCACTTTGCTCAGTTCCTTCCTGTTGTGGTGTGGGAGGGGACAGTAGGAGAGCAGAAATATGAAGAGACACATAAGAGCAAAACTGGCCAGTTCTTTTATTGGCCACAGGTGGCTTTAGTCAAGTTTCCACTCAGTCATAAATCAGTAATAAGCAGTGAGGTGTAAAGCATGCTGTGACATTTCTGTTGACATGGAGCCCATAGTAAAAGTCCCAGACATGGCTGCTATCTGCTATTTTTGACGTGTGACGCTTTTGACCTTTTGTGACAATTTTCCTCTGTTTTCATAAGAGCAAGAACGTTTGTTGAAAAATATCAAACTGTTAGATTACAGAGGATGTGAAATGCATAATCGCTGTGTGTGAAAAGGAAGTGTAGGGGCCTTCAGTGCTCGGCGAAGTGTTTGTGGTTTTATTTTCATCAGCTTTTGTACGGCTGTCTCTTGTTGTTTTTGTCCACACTTTCATCTCCGTTCAGCATGGGCTCAAAACTTTACTCAAAATTAATAATATTTCTTTAAATTGCAAACAGAGAAATGCAGTGATTATTGCTCCATCAGCTCTTTCAGCCAATATGGGTCAGCTGTGGTTAAATTGAGTGTATTCAATCTAGGGGAGTG